>NC_057800.1:1714078-1998341 GCF_018294505.1 Triticum aestivum
GGCGACGCTCCGCGGGATATCTCTCCAATCAGTGTGATTCGGAAAGACCTCGGCATACTAAATTTTGGCCCAAGCAAAAACAAAGCATAAGAGAGAGCTAAAGAATAGCAAGGGTTAGTTGCCCAGGCATTTGTCGCCAGAAAAAGTGCTTCGTCTACCTCCAGTCCGGCGTGAGATCCCGTTCCATCGCACATGCGATGCGGCTGCCCCGGCCTGGGTACGCGCGCGCACATATTTTATCTTTCAAAGTCCAAACTTGTTTGTTCCCTAGTTACTTAGTTTAATGAGTCGCACACAAACACACATTTGCTATTATCTAGCCCCGCAGACCAAGGCTTGACCCCCGGCCTCACTCCCCACCCCCCCCCCCCTTCCTCGCTCACGCACACGATGAAGCACGCGGCGGCGCTGCTGCTGATACTAGCTGCAGCTGCTCTTGTGCTGCTGATACTAGCACCAGCTGCTCATGTGCTGCTGCCTTCTGCGCAATACCACTGGCTCAACCCCGAGATCCAAGATGCTGGCGGGCTGGGCCGGCAGGGCTTCCCGGAGGGGTTCGTGTTCGGGACAGCCACATCGGCGTACCAGGTGGAGGGGATGGCGGAGCAGGGAGGGCGAGGGCCAAGTATCTGGGACGCCTTCATCAAGATACCAGGTAAAAACATTTCTATCGATTTGGTTCATCTTGCTTTTTTTCCTACCTCCAGTGAACAAGTTGTAGTGGTGCTACTACGGCGTACATCTTGGATCTAAACGGGCTGTGTTGTTGGGAGGATAGGGACGATCGCCAGCAACGGCACCGCCGATGTGGCGGTCGATGAGTACCACAGGTACAAGGTGTGTGCACTCAACGATTAGTCATCCTGATTGCTCTGTTTTTGGGGCTGTTTTCTAGTGTGTCCTCACCTGATGCTTCACAGAGGTGTTTATTAATTATGAGGTGTAGGAGGATGCGGACATAATGAAGAACATAGGCTTCGAGGCGTACCGGTTTTCCATCTCTTGGTCGAGGATTTTCCCAGGTATATATGTGCCATGATCTCTCCTCCAGCTGCAGCAGTTTCAATTTTCAAAAGAGTTTTTCATGGAAGTGGAGTTGTGTATGAAATTCAATTCTAGATGGGACTGGGAAGGTGAACTGGGAAGGAGTGGATTACTACAACAGGCTCATAGATTACATGCTTCAGCAAGGTAACTGGAATTGCCACACCTAGTTAGCTAGGCATGCAAGAAGCTCTTAATTAGCACCAGGGTCCGAATTTCTTGTTTAATTAATAACCCTTATTATAATGGTGGATTAGGCATCACTCCATATGCAAACCTCTATCACTATGACCTCCCACTGGCACTCCATCAGCAGTACCTTGGCTGGCTAAGCCCAAACATAGTGTAAGCATTTCATATAGTGATTATTTCCACATTTCAAAGTTGAATTTAAGTATGTGTCTTTGATACACCCAACTTTTTCTATTTTTACAAAAGGGGCGCGTTTGCAGACTATGCCGATTTCTGTTTCAAGGTGTTCGGAGACAGGGTGAAGAATTGGTTTACCTTCAATGAGCCGAGGTGCGTCGCTGCTTTGGGGTATGACATTGGCCTCCATGCACCAGGGAGGTGTTCTCAGTGCTCTGCAGGAGGTGACTCCACGACAGAGCCGTACCTTGCCGCGCACCATCTCATACTTTCACATGCTGCGGCAGTGCGGCGATACCGTGACAAGTATCAGGTAAGACTGACTGAAGATTACCTTCAAGTCATTTGTCACTTGAAGAATCACATATTGAATGGCAGTGCCTAAAAGTTAATTTTATTATGTTTCATTCAATCATTCTGTTCTATTTAATAGCATCACCAAAAGGGGAGGATTGGAATTCTCTTGGATTTTGTGTGGTACGAACCTTTGAGCAACAGTAATGCTGATCAAGCTGCAGCGCAGAGGGCAAGGGACTTCCACCTTGGATGGTAAACCCTGAACCAATTTACCCCAGGATAAAATTTTACTTCACAACTTCAAATTGGTCTACTAACTTTGTTTGGAGGGAAGCAGGCTAAAACTGTATGAATGTCCTTGCAGGTTCCTTGACCCCATCATCCATGGTAGCTACCCATTCACGATGCTCGAGATTGTCAAGGATCGGTTGCCACGCTTCAGTGCCGACGAGTCCACGATGGTTAAGGGATCCATTGACTATGTTGGTATCAACCAATACACTTCTTTCTACATGAAGGACAATGGGACTTGGAACCTCACGCCTGTCAGTTACCAGGATGATTGGCATGTTGAATTTGTCTGTAAGATCTGTCTCCTTCATGCCAACTCCTTCTGCTATGGCAGATGCTTCACATTCTCAGACCCCGTGATGTGTATGTGTCTTTGCAGTTAAACGAAATGGCGTGCCTATTGGAGCTCATGTAAGTGCAGTTCTGGATTACTCTTTACTATACCTTAAAGATGGATAAGTGCAGATTTTCTGTGGAACATTGTAACTGTAAGTTGGTTGAGTCCATGCAGGCAAACTCCTACTGGCTTTACATTGTACCATGGGGAATCAACAAGGCTGTGACCTATGTCAAAGAAAGATATGGAAATCCTACAATGATCCTTGCTGAAAACGGTACTTTCAACATCTTAAATGGCAATTGTTTCTTCCAGTAAAACAAATTACTACTTGTCGTTCTCATAAGGGCATGAGTGATCATCTAACAGGGATGGACCAACCTGGCAACATTAGCATCGCTGACGGTGTACGCGACACAGTAAGAATCCGGTACTATAGAGACTACATAACCGAGCTCAAGAAGGCGATAGACGATGGCGCCCGGGTGATCGGGTACTTTGCTTGGTCTCTGCTTGACAACTTCGAGTGGAGACTCGGCTACACCGCCCGTTTCGGTATTGTCTATGTGGACTACAAGACTCTGAAGAGGTACCCAAAGGACTCAGCGTTATGGTTCAAGAACATGCTCTCCCAGGAGAAGAGGAGCTAGTATTGCAAACTAGATCCCCGGGCGGATCAAATTCTTCTGCTTTCAGAATATGCATAGTGTAGCATTTTTTTATCATTGCATCGCAGATTTAGGTTAAAGAAACTGTTAATGACAAGCATTGAGATAGTTTCTTTTCCCCTTCTTATAATACAAATGGGAAGCAATTAGATCTCTTTTAAGTCAAAACACCGCTAATAGATCAGTTTAAGTGCACTGAAGCACATGCCATATATAATTGGCTACAATACTATCAAAGGGCACAATTTCAACAGCATAGACACGACCCCGCAAAGGAAAGCCAGTTGACCAATTCCCTGGATGCAAACTAGTGCACAAAAACTAACACTCGTTATATTTGATTACACGTCCTCCATAGGTTCGCTAGGGTTGTAGCGGACCGAATTCTGAATTGCTTTGTTTGTTACGGCCATATCAACTGATAATTAGAAGGGGACTGGAATTTTGTTTTCTAATGCTAAATTTAAATACTATTTCTAGTTATTTATATCATGGTAATTTTTTATTATTATTTATAAGAAACTACATAATTTTCTTGATCAACTCCTAATTGACCTCGGGGCTCAGGCTTGTCACAGATTTTCAGGCTGCCAATCCAGTTTGTACAGTAGGTTAAGTTAGCTCAAGGAATATGATTAGGCGTAGTGGGTGCAAACGGGTACATTGATACCCTCTAACTCTATTTAATTAAATAACAAGTTTTAGGGTTAGAGGGTACCCTAAAGGTCACCTATTTGCATCCCTAGTAAGGCGGGCTAACCAATGCACGATGGATAAATAGAACTAGAGTGTAACGTGCGACTTATCAGTCTGTTCTTTGGTCATGAGTTAGCTCTCCTCTTTCTATTTTATACGTGTCTATTACGGCAGGTTCATTGTGTGTTTCACCTAGGCTGGGTTGGCATTTAATTGTGGTCGTCATGTTGAATGTAGTTGTGTCGTTTCTTTTTGTCGATATGGGTCTTATTTGGAATAGGCGGTATGTGGTGTTCATGGCGGAGGGAGCTGTTGGCTGATTAGTTGTCATGTTGTTATACGTCTAGCATTGGTGTCCATCAATGGTGTTCATATGAGCCCCATGCTAACACTATCGATTACTTGCTAGTAGGTCGATACCCTCGGGCAGCAAAGCACACTTTTACGAATAGCCCCACCAACCACCTTCCAAAGCCCCAAGCCAGCACAGACAACTATTCCTAGGGACCTTAGTAAGGTAGTGGATTTGTTTGCGGCATGGGACAAAGGCACATCCCACTGCTAACCGCCTTCTACATAGTTGTAATTAAACATAGGCCGGCTAATGTGGCAACGTATGACCTATAAGAACATGAGAAAAAACTACATAGGACGAATTGTGCCTGTCTAGGAGGAGGAGCACCCCACCTTCTAGTACATATAAGATGTACGAGAATAAGCTAAGTTAGAACCTGACAGGTCGTTGTAAACAAGGAAAAAGTTAAATACAAGTCTTGAACTTGTGGACGAAAGCTAAATCAAACCCTGAACTTTCAAACCCCGAAATCAGCACACCAAACTCTCAAATCTCGGTCTATTTTGAACCTTGATAGTAGAAGTAGAAGTAAACATGATTATAATTTGTTTTGTATGTAAACATCACAAACTACAAGCCAGTTTCAAATAGCAAGGACGAGAGGAGTCTATTAGAATACACAACATGTTGACACCTCATATACCCTAGAACTGTTTGACAATCCTATTTTACGAACCAATATTAGGATATTTGTTTGACTCATGAAAGTAGAATCCATTATCAAGATATTTATATATGTTGTGCACAAACACACATAACACAATTTAATACATAGAAGTGCGATTTTTTTACATTTTTTATGCTTTGTTGAAATGTAAGTCAAGTCAATTCTATAATATACCTCAGATTAAAATTTCAACAAAAATAACACAATTTCATGCACAGATTTATCCTAGTTTTCTCAAATGATAGAAATGTACTATTTATAATAATAAACTTTGTTTAGTTCTAATATACCTACTCATTTGCTCAATGATATTGTTTCATACAACAGATATAGATAGTGATGAAAATTATACGATTCCTTCTGTATCTATTCAAATTACGGTTGAAATTTATTGGCAGGTAAAAGTGTTCGATATAAATGCATGATTTGGGAGTCACCTCCTCTTGTTCATGGTTGATTTGAGATATAAGGTGGTGGGTTTCAGCGTGATTTGGGTTTACTGAATGAATTTGCTGATGTCATTGACGTAATTTGTATTCATCAGAGTTTCATAGACCATGCGACCACGACGAATAAGGAGGGATGACCGGGAGGGTTGGGGGTTGGACCGTCGGTTGCAGTGTATGGGGATCCAAACCTTGGCAACTTCTACAGGTAGATCAGAGGGAGCCGAGGAGGTTTACAAGATCCATGATGCGGTCTATAGGAAGCAGGTTTGAAAGATCCATGGTGTGTGGTGGATGCATTGGGGTAGAGGAGGGAGTGGGCGGTGCAGCGGGATGGATCTCTCGCCGGTGAGGTGCAATATTTTGTGGTTAAAGATGGAGACGTGAGTTATGACACAGTTAGATTAGCGTGCATCCTCCGGGTGATTTGGACCGAGTTCTTTTTAGCGTGATGTAGGCCGTCGATATTGTAAGGATCAACGGCAGGCAACCAGTCTGATGTTTGCTTCCTACCAGACGTATGATAGGGAGTGTTTATCAATCATATTTCATTTTGTTGAGTTCATTCGCCTGCAGAGAGGTTCTGCCTAGTCCGGCCCATCATATGCGAATATTTTTTCCGGTTTAAATAGGGCCAATGGGGGTTGTTATTTGTTCCGGATTTCTTGGTTTTCCCAGGGGCACACCGTATCTGCGTGGACCGGTTTCTACGTTCGGCCTTTTTATCGTTTTTCGGCATCTACTTCATTTTTCTTTTTCATATTTTCTTCCTTTTCCATTTGTCTTTCTTCTTTTTTCAGTTTTTCCTTTTTTTAATGTTCATTTTCCATTCCTTTTACCACTTATCGTTTTATTTGCTGTTTTATATTGTCCTTCCCTTTTGCTTTTCTATTCATGTTTTTATTTGTATTTTCCTTTTCACGTCTTCTTGCCTTATCTATTTTGGCTTTAATTGCTTCTTTTCATTCTCTTTCCTTTCAGTTTTACATTATTTTTCATGGTGTATTCAAATAATTTCAACATGCATGTATATAAAAAGTATATAATATATTTTAAAAAGGGTTCATCACATATTAGAAAATGCCAAAATGTATTTGTAAAACATTTTCTCAGTGTATTTATAAAAATCTTCATTATTTATTGTTTCGAGAAAATGTTCATCACATTTAATTGTTTTATCATCCATTGTAATATGTTCATCATGCGCGGTACTTGTCGGAACCTGAGAGTTTTCCCTTTTTTCGTACATCCATTTATTCAAAACGTCTTATCTTTTAAACCATGCTTCCAAATCTCGAACCGCTTCATCTTTGGATTCCTCACGGCGATGTCCTCAAAACTAGATCCCATGTTGATAGATTTTATGAACTTTGTTTCACAAAAAACGGACGAAAAAACCATACTGGGAGCACATTTTTTCCCCTTTCCGAAAGCCATTTCCGGTAAGCATGGCCGTGCCTCTTGCTGAAGCAAAACCGTACTTCTCGTGGAAGGACAAAAAAGAAGGGCGTCTTTTTTCCGTTTCTTAGAGGCACGGCCGTACCTCTCGCGGAATCAAATCCGTGCATCTCACGGAAGCAACACCGTGCCTCTCATGGAAACAAATCAGTGCCTCTCGCGTAAGCAAAACCATGCCTCTCACGAAAGAAGAAAAAAAGTGTTTTCTTCATTTCCGAGAGGCACGGCTTCTTTCTTGTTCTTGTTGATTGTTGTGTTAAATATGGCTCCTGATTGGATACAGACTTGCCTAAAATGATTGGTGCTGTTGCAGTTCATCTACATTTATTTTGGACATTGATTCTTGATTTACCCTATTACCATTTCCAAACTTAACTACCTCTCTCTCTCTCTCTCATGTTGTTTCTGATGATCTTCCATGTGTCATGTCTGACAATGGTGTTTCATAAAAATCCAAGCAGGCTCCATGTGAGGTGAATCAAGGTAATCTATATATATGTAGTGAAGGATAAGCTCCTCTCCCTCATGTTGTTTATGCATATGTTATTTTTCAGTCAATTATTACCGAAGCTTCCATGTGATTGTTTTCATAGAAAGTTTCCCTCCTCATGTCAAACCGTTTTATCTCTTCTACACAGGTAGTTGGTAGAATATGTTGCCTTCAAAGCAGAGGTTTGTGAATTTTATGCCAGGTGCGCAGCTTTCATTTTAATTTTTTTATGCTTGAGTCCTAACATTTCATTTCTATGAGATTTTGAGTCGTAATATTGTTATGTTTTTTGAGCTCTTGAACATTTGCCTGCACAAAAATGATCTATAATAATTTCCTTCATTAAGAGGTCTTTGTGGTTTTGTTATGTTTGTTGTGAATCCTTATCAGACAGTTGAAGTTTGCTGATAGGTTCTGTTATGAGGGACACCGTATTCTTCTTCCTTGGTAATAGATTTTTTTTTTGGCATTTAACTTGAGAATTCTACCAACATTCAAATTTCTGAAATTTTACCTGAGCAGACATAGTTCTTAATTTGAGTTGGTTTTAGCACTTTCTATGTGCTCTGGACATATAAATGGGAGTACGCTATTGAAAAGTCTCACTGCTCATTTGGTCGTAAATTAATTTGGTGAGAGCCTTATTGTGGGTGATTCTCACTATGATTTGAGCAAGGCCTATGCATTTCAAATAGCAAAGGTTCTCGACGCTGGTAATTAGTTTTCACTACAAAATAATTTTAAACTCTGGCTGCATTCAGAGATATTAGAAGGTCCTTGATGTGGTTTTGGACCTGAACGTGTGGTGGTGATCCTTGGTGACCCGATTATGAAAGTGCTTTTCCTTGGTGGGCAAGCCTGGCACACATTTAAGGTTCTATTTTCGGTACTTATATTGTTCATGGGTTTGTTCTTCAAGGTAGGTCCTTTCTGTACTGTACTGCAGTCACTAGGAAAACATGTCTCATGTTTACTACTCCCTCCGTCCTAAAATGTAAGACGCTTTTTAACACTACACTAGTGTAAAAAAAACGTCTTACATTATGAGACGGAGGGAGTACATTTTACACTAGATGTTCCTAGATCTTGCATAGCATTTTAGTTACTCTTACTTTTTTTTCTATCCTCAATGAGACAACTTTCAACTAAAAAAGCTATATTTCAGGATAAAGTGTTAATAATTATGTCATAATTAGTTTTTAAATCTCATACTGAGCTCATATAGTGCAGTAATACTGAACTCTTACGTCATAATTATGATGTGTTTACAAATTTTAACTGAGACGTTTACAGGGCGTGCGCGTACCCCTAGGTTGTCAATTTGACCAACCTAATACAAGTCATATATTACAAAAAATATACCAACATAAACTTTGGAGTTTCTATTTTCAAAAGATATAATTTTTGTGTTATATAGTTTATATTAGGGTGATAAAATTGGCAACCTAGATATACGCGCAGGACTTGTAAACTGAAACGGAGGAGTAATTAGATAGAGAGAAGAAAGAAAAACTAACTACACAATGAGCGAATGAAACCCGAACGAACACATAGGAGTGAGCAGCAAAAAAACCGGCAACACAGGCCAGCCTAGTAGTAAACTATAGGAGAAGAACACCTTCACGCGATATTGGAATAGGGCTTGTCAGGACTATATCTCGCCCGTACCGATTCCAATTCCTATTAGGAATAGCCTATGAGCTAGTGCAGTAGGGCAGGCCCAATACTGAAAGGAAAACGCTTCGAGAGGGCGCGCCGGCCGAACTTTCGGCCGGCTCGAGCGCCACGCTGGCTCCAGCCTCCACGAAACTACCTCCGCGCAAGACATGTGTACGTGGATGTGATGCTGGAGCGAGCCTCTGCAAATGCTACAACCAGCAAATGCTTTTGCTGGAACCAAGGATGAAGGAAGCTAGCGACGGTGGCGCCCAGGATTCGATGATCCGCGGAAATGCTGGAACCAACACATTTTTTTGCTGGAACCAGTGATGCAGAAAGCTGGAAGGACAACGCTGAAAAATGCGCCTGATGGCAAAAAGTTGCATCCGCGTTTGTTGGAGCTGCATCCGGCACCGGGGAAAGCTACATCCATTGTCGGGGGCGGTGCTGGGACTATGAATGGAGAAGCTGCAACCGTTCCACAGTGGTGTTGCTACCGGCGGCGAGCTGGGTGCCAGGTGGCGTTGGCAGTGCGGTGACTTCGAGGCAGGTGCCGATGCGGGGGGGGGGGGGGGGCGAGGGAGGGGGGACTGTGTTTTGCTGCAATCTGTTTTTTGTTGGGATCAGCACCGCCAGATGCTGGAACCGGCGTTGACCATGGAAGCAATTTTTGTAAGCGGGGAAGGTTATCTGCGAGGGCGGCGAGCGACGGCAAACTGGCGGTGCGGAGGTGTTGCGAGCTCGCTTGACTCACGCGACGGTGTGGCGGGGGCTGGCAGCGCTTGCGCCGGAGCGAGTTGGGGGAAGGAAAGCTCGATGCAAGGCAGGAACGGAGTGAATACAGAGAGATCGAACAGTTCACAAGACCTGAATTGGACGGTTAGGACGCGACCGGCCGAAAGATTGGACCGGCGCGCCGGCGCCTATCAACGCCCTGAAAGGAAAACGCTTCGAGACAGCGCGCCAGCCGAACTTTCGGCCGGCTCGAGCGCCACGCTGGCTCCAGCCTCCACGAAACTACCTCCGCGCAAGACATGTGTACGTGGATGTGATGCTGGAGCGAGCCTCTGCAAATGCTACAACCAGCAAATGCTTTTGCTGGAACCAAGGATGAAGGAAGCTAGCGACGGTGGCGCCCAGGATTCGATGATCCGCGGAAATGCTGGAACCAGCACATTTTTTTGCTGGAACCAGTGATGCAGAAAGCTGGAAGGACAACGCTGAAAAATGCGCCCGATGGCAAAAAGCTGCATCCGCGTTTGCTGGAGCTGCATCCGGCACCGGGGAAAGCTAGATCCATTGTCAGGGGCGGTGCTGGGACTATGAATGGAGAAGCTGCAACCGTTCCACAGTGGTGTTGCTACCGGCGGCGAGCTGGGTGCCAGGTGGCGTTGGCAGTGCGGTGACTTCGAGGCAGGCGCCGATGAGGGGGGGTGGGGGGGAGGGGGACTGTGTTTCGCTGCAATCTGTTTTTTGTTGGGATCAGCACCGCCAGATGCTGAAATCGGCGTTGACCATGGAAGCAATTTTTGTAAGCGGGGAAGGTTATCTGCGAGGGCGGCGAGCGACGGCAAACTGGCGGTGCGGAGATGTTGCTAGCTCGCTTGACTCACGCGACGGTGTGGCGGGGACTGGCAGCGCTTGCGCTGGAGCGAGTTGGGGGAAGGAAGGCTCGATGCAAAGCAGGAACGGAGTGAATACAGAGAGATCGAACAGTTCACAAGACCTGAATTGGACGGTTAGGACGCGACCGGCCGAAAGATTGGACCGGCGTGCCGGCGCCTATCAACGCCCTGAAAGGAAAACAACGCGAGGCATGTGTACATGGATGTGATGCTGGAGCGAGCCTCTTCAAATGCTACAACCAGCAAATGCTTTTGCTGGAACCAAGGATGAAGGAAGCTAGCGACGGTGGCGCCCAGGATTCGATGATCCGCGGAAATGCTGGAACAAGCACATTTTTTTGCTGGAACCAGTGATGCAGAAAGCTGGAAGCACAACGGTGAAAAATGTGCCCGATGGCAAAAAGCTGCATCCGCGTTTGCTGGAGCTGCATCCGGCACCGGGGAAAGCTACATCCATTGTCGGGGGCGGTGCTGGGACTATGAATGGAGAAGCTGCAACCGTTCCACAGTGGTGTTGCTACCGGCGGCGAGCTGGGTGCCAGGTGGCGTTGGCAGTGCGGTGACTTCGAGGCAGGCGCCGATGCGGGGGGGGGGGGGGGGGGGGGGGGAGGGGGGACTGTGTTTTGCTGCAATCTGTTTTTTGTTGGGATCAGCACCGCCAGATGCTGGAACCGGCGTTGACCATGGAAGCAATTTTTGTAAGCGGGGAAGGTTATCTGCGAGGGCGGCGAGCGACGGCAAACTGGCGGTGCGGAGGTGTTGCGAGCTCGCTTGACTCACGCGACGGTGTGGCGGGGGCTGGCAGCGCTTGCGCCGGAGCGAGTTGGGGGAAGGAAGGCTCGATGCAAGGCAGGAACGGAGTGAATACAGAAACATCGAACAGTTCACAAGACCTGAATTGGACGGTTAGGACACGACCGGCCGAAAGATTGGACCGGCGCGTCGGCGCCTATGAACGCCCTGAAAGGAAAATGCTTCGAGACGGCGCGCCGGCCGAACTTTCGGCCGGCTCGAGCGCCACGCTGGCTCCAGCCTCCACGAAACTACCTCCGCGCAAGGCATGTGTACGTGGATGTGATGCTGGAGCGAGCCTCTGCAAATGCTACAACCAGCAAATGCTTTTGCTGGAACCAAGGATGAAGGAAGCTAGCGACGGTGGCGCCCAGGATTCGATGATCCGCGGAAATGCTGGAACCTACAAATTTTTTTGCTGGAACCAGTGATGCAGAAAGCTGGAAGGACAACGCTGAAAAATGCGCCCGATGGCAAAAAGCTGCATCCGCGTTTGCTGGAGCTACATCCGGCACCGGGGAAAGCTACATCCATTGTCGGGGCGGTGCTGGGACTATGAATGGCGAAGCTGCAACCATTCCACGGTGGTGTTGCTACCGGCGGCGAGCTGGGTGCCAGGTGGCGTTGGCAGTGCGGTGACTTCGAGGCGGGCGCCGATGCGGGGGGGGGGGGGGGGGGGGGACTGTGTTTTGCTGCAATCTGTTTTTTGTTGGGATCAGCACCGCCAGATGCTGGAACCGGCGTTGACCATGGAAGCAATTTTTGTAAGCGGGGAAGGTTATCTGCGAGGGCGGCGAGCGACGCCAAACTGGCGGTGCGGAGGTGTGTTGCGAGCTCGCTTGACTCACGCGACGGTGTGGCGGGGGCTGGCAGCGTTTGCACCGGAGCGAGTTGGGGGAAGGAAGGCTCGATGCAAGGCAGGAACGGAGTGAATACAGAGAGATCGAACAGTTCACAAGACCTGAATTGGACGGTTAGGACGCGACCGGCCGAAAGATTGGACTGGCGCGCCGGCGCCTATCAACGCCCTGAAAGGAAAACGCTTCGAGACGGCGCGTCGGCCGAACTTTCGGCCGGCTCGAGCGCCACGCTAGCTCTAGCCTCCACGAAACTACCTCCGTGCAAGGCATGTGTACATGGATGTGATGCTGGAGCGAGCCTCTTCAAATTCTACAACCAGCAAATGCTTTTGCTGGAACCAAGGATCAAGGAAGCTAGCGACGGTGGCGCCCAGGATTCGATGATCCGCGGAAATGCTGGAACAAGCACATTTTTATTGCTGGAACCAGTGATGTAGAAAGCTGGAAGGACAACGCTGAAAAATGCGCCCGATGGCAAAAAGCTGCATCCGCGTTTGCTGGAGCTGCATCCGGCACCGGGGAAAGCTACATCCATTGTCGGGGGCGGTGCTGGGACTATGAATGGAGAAGCTGCAACCGTTCCACAGTGGTGTTGCTACCGGCGGCGAGCTGGGTGCCAGGTGGCGTTGGCAGTGCGGTGACTTCGAGGCAGGCGCCGATGCGGGGGGGTGGGGGGGAGGGGGACTGCGTTTCGATGCAATCTGTTTTTTGTTGGGATCAGCACCGCCAGATGCTGAAATGGCGTTGACCATGGAAGCAATTTTTGTAAGTGGGGAAGGTTATCTGCGAGGGCGGCGAGCGACGGTAAACTGGCGGTGCGGAGGTGTTGCGAGCTCGCTTGACTCACGCGACGGTGTGGCGGGGGCTGGCAGCGCTTGCGCCGGAGCGAGTTGGGGGAAGGAAGGCTCGATGCAAGGCAGGAACGGAGTGAATACAGAGAGATCGAACAGTTCACAAGACCTGAATTGGACGGTTAGGACGCGACCGGCCGAAAGATTGGACCGGCGCGCCGGCGCCTATCAACGCCCTGAAAGGAAAATGCTTCGAGACGGCGCGCCGGCCGAACTTTCGGCCGGCTCGAGCGCCAAGCTGGCTCCAGCCTCCACGAAACTACCTCCGCGCAAGGCATGTGTACGTGGATGTGATGCTGGAGCGAGCCTCTGCAAATGCTACAACCAGCAAATGCTTTTGCTGGAACCAAGGATGAAGGAAGCTAGCGACGGTGGCGCCCAGGATTCGATGATCCGCGGAAATGCTGGAACCTGCAAATTTTTTTGCTGGAACCAGTGATGCAGAAAGCTGGAAGGACAACGCTGAAAAATGCGCCCGATGGCAAAAAGCTGCATCCGCGTTTGCTGGAGCTACATCCGGCACCGGGGAAAGCTACATCCATTGTCGGGGCGGTGCTGGGACTATGTATGGCGAAGCTACAACCATTCCACGGGGGTGTTGCTACCGGCGGCCAGCTGGGTGCCAGGTGGCGTTGGCAGTGCGGTGACTTCGAGGCGGGCGCCGATGCGGGGGGGGGGGGGGGGGGGAGGGGGGCTGTGTTTTGCTGCAATCTGTTTTTTGTTGGGATCAGCACCGCCAGATGCTGGAACCGGCGTTGACCATGGAAGCAATTTTTGTAAGCGGGGAAGGTTATCTGCGAGGGTGACGAGCGACGCCAAACTGGCGGGGCGGAGGTGTGTTGCGAGCTCGCTTGACTCACGCGACGGTGTGGCGGGGGCTGGCAGCGCTTGCGCCGGAGCGAGTTGGGGGGAGGAAGGCTCGATGCAAGGCAGGAACGGAGTGAATACAGAGAGATCGAACAGTTCACAAGACCTGAATTGGACGGTTAGGACGCGACCGGCCGAAAGATTGGACTGGCGCGCCGGCGCCTATCAACGCCCTGAAAGGAAAACGCTTCGAGACGGCGCGCCGGCCGAACTTTCGGCCGGCTCGAGCGCCACGCTGGCTCTAGCCTCCACGAAACTACCTTCGTGCAAGGCATGTGTACATGGATGTGATGCTGGAGCGAGCCTCTTCAAATGCTACAACCAGCAAATGCTTTTGCTGGAACCAAGGATGAAGGAAGCTAGCGACGGTGGCGCCCAGGATTCGATGATCCGCGGAAATGCTGGAACAAGCACATTTTTTTGCTGGAACCAGTGATGCAGAAAGCTGGAAGCACAACGGTGAAAAATGTGCCCGATGGCAAAAAGCTGCATCCGCGTTTGCTGGAGCTGCATCCGGCACCGGGGAAAGCTACATCCATTGTCGGGGGCGGTGCTGGGACTATGAATGGAGAAGCTGCAACCGTTCCACAGTGGTGTTGCTACCGGCGGCGAGCTGGGTGCCAGGTGGCGTTGGCAGTGCGGTGACTTCGAGGCAGGCGCCGATGCGGGGGGGGGGGGGGGGAGGGGGGGAGGGGGGACTGTGTTTTGCTGCAATCTGTTTTTTGTTGGGATCAGCACCGCCAGATGCTGGAACCGGCGTTGACCATGGAAGCAATTTTTGTAAGCGGGGAAGGTTATCTGCGAGGGCGGCGAGCGACGGCAAACTGGCGGTGCGGAGGTGTTGCGAGCTCGCTTGACTCACGCGACGGTGTGGCGGGGGCTGGCAGCGCTTGCGCCGGAGCGAGTTGGGGGAAGGAAGGCTCGATGCAAGGCATGAACGGAGTGAATACAGAGAGATCGAATAGTTCACAAGACCTGAATTGGACGGTTAGGACGCAATCGGCCGAAAGATTGGACCGGCGCGCCGGCGCCTATCAACGCCCTGAAAGGAAAACGCTCCGAGACGACGCGCCGGCCGAACTTTCGGCCGGCTCGAGCGCCACGCTAGCTCCAGCCTCCACGAAACTACCTCCGCGCAAGGCATGTGTACGTGGATGTGATGCTGGAGCGAGCCTCTACAAATGCTACAACCAGCAAATGCTTTTGCTGGAACCAAGGATGAAGGAAGCTAGCGACGGTGGCGCCCAGGATTCGATGATCCGCGGAAATGCTGGAACCAGCACATTTTTTTGCTGGAACCAGTGATGCAGAAAGCTGGAAGGACAACGCTGAAAAATGCGCCCGATGGCAAAAAGCTGCATCCGCATTTGCTGGAGCTACATCCGGCACCGGGGAAAGCTACATCCATTGTAGGGGCGGTGCTGGGACTATGAATGGAGAAGCTGCAACCATTCCACGGTGGTGTTGCTACCGGCGGCGAGCTGGGTGCCAGGTGGCGTTGGCAGTGCGATGACTTCGAGGCGGGCACCGATGCGGGGGGGGAGGGGGGACTGTGTTTTGCTGCAATCTGTTTTTTGTTGGGATCAGCACCGCCAGATGCTGGAACCGGCGTTGACCATGGAAGCAATTTTTGTAAGCGGGGAAGGTTATCTGCGAGGGCGGCGAGCGACGGCAAACTGGCGGTGCGGAGGTGTTGCGAGATCGCTTGACTCACGCGACGGTGTGGCGGGGGCTGGCAGCGCTTGCGCCGGAGCGAGTTGGGGGAAGGAAGGCTCGATGCAAGGCAGGAACGGAGTGAATACAAAGAGATCGAACTGTTCACAAGACCTGAATTGGACGGTTAGGACGCGACCGGCCGAAAGATTGGACCGGCGCGCCGATGCCTACCAATGCCCTAAAAGGAAAACGCTTCGAGACAGCGCGCCGGCCGAACTTTCGGCCGGCTCGAGCGCCACGCTGGCTCCAGCCTCCACGAAACTACCTCCGTGCAAGGCATGTGTACGTGGATGTGATGCTGGAGCGAGCCTCTGCAAATGCTACAACCAGCAAATGCTTTTGCTGGAACCAAGAATGAAGGAAGCTAGCGACGGTGGCGCCCAGGATTCGATGATCCGCGGAAATGCTGGAACCAGCACATTTTTTTGCTGGAACCAGTGATGCAGAAAGCTGGAAGGACAACGCTGAAAAATGCGCCCGATGGCAAAAAGTTGCATCCGCGTTTGCTGGAGCTACATCCGGCACCGGGAAAAGCTACATCCATTGTCGGGGGGGGGTGCTGGGACTATGAATGGAGAAGCTGCAACTGTTCCACAGTGGTCTTGCTACCGGTGGCGAGCTGGGTGCCACGTGGCGTTGGCAGTGCGGTGACTTCGAGGCGGGCACCGATGCGGGGGGGGGGGGGGAGGGGGGACTGTGTTTTGCTGCAATCTGTTTTTTGTTGGGATCAGCACCGCCAGATGCTGGAACCGGCGTTGACCATGGAAGCAATTTTTGTAAGCGGGGAAGGTTATCTGCGAGGGCGGCGAGCGACGGCAAACTGGCGGTGCGGAGGTGTTGCGAGCTCGCTTGACTCACGCGACGGTGTGGCGGGGGCTGGCAGCGCTTGCGCCGGAGCGAGTTGGGGGAAGGAAGGCTTGATGCAAGGCAGGAACGGAGTGAATACAGAGAGATCGAACAGTTCACAAGACCTGAATTGGACGGTTAGGACGCGACCGGCCGAAAGATTGGACCGGCGCGCTGGTGCCTATCAACGCCCTGACAGGAAAACGCTTCGAGACGGCGCGCCGGCCGAACTTTCGGCCGGCTCGAGTGCCAAGCTGGCTCCAGCCTCCACGAAACTACCTCCGCGCAAGGCGTGTGTACGTGGATGTGATGCTGGAGCGAGCCTCTGCAAATGCTACAACCAGCAAATGCTTTTGCTGGAACCAAGGATGAAGGAAGCTAGCGACGGTGGCGCCCAGGATTCGATGATCCGCGGAAATGCTGGAACCAGCACATTTTTTTGCTGGAACCAGTGATGCAGAAAGCTGGAAGGACAACGCTGAAAAATGCGCCCGATGGCAAAAAGCTGTATCCGCATTTGCTGGAGCTACATCCGGCACCGGGGAAAGCTACATCCATTGTCGGGGCGGTGCTGGGACTATGAATGGAGAAGCTGCAACCGTTCCACAGTGGTGTTGCTACCGGCGGCGAGCTGGGTGCCAGGTGGAGTTGGCAGTGCGGTGACTTCGCGGCGGGCGCCGATGCGGGGGGGGGGGGGGGGGACTGTGTTTTGCTGCAATCTGTTTTTTGTTGGGATCAGCACCGCCAGATGCTGGAACCGGCGTTGACCATGGAAGCAATTTTTGTAAGCGGGGAAGGTTATCTGCGAGGGCGGCGAGCGACGCCAAACTGGCGGTGCGGAGGTGTGTTGCGAGCTCGCTTGACTCACGCGACGGTGTGGCGGGGGCTGGCAGCGTTTGCACCGGAGCGAGTTGGGGGAAGGAAGGCTCGATGCAAGGCAGGAACGGAGTGAATACAGAGAGATCGAACAGTTCACAAGACCTGAATTGGACGGTTAGGACGCGACCGGCCGAAAGATTGGACTGGCGCGCCGGCGCCTATCAACGCCCTGAAAGGAAAACGCTTCGAGACGGCGCGTCGGCCGAACTTTCGGCCGGCTCGAGCGCCACGCTAGCTCTAGCCTCCACGAAACTACCTCCGTGCAAGGCATGTGTACATGGATGTGATGCTGGAGCGAGCCTCTTCAAATTCTACAACCAGCAAATGCTTTTGCTGGAACCAAGGATAAAGGAAGCTAGCGACGGTGGCGCCCAGGATTCGATGATCCGCGGAAATGCTGGAACAAGCACATTTTTATTGCTGGAACCAGTGATGCAGAAAGCTGGAAGGACAACGCTGAAAAATGCGCCCGATGGCAAAAAGCTGCATCCGCGTTTGCTGGAGCTGCATCCGGCACCGGGGAAAGCTACATCCATTGTCGGGGGCGGTGCTGGGACTATGAATGGAGAAGCTGCAACCGTTCCACAGTGGTGTTGCTACCGGCGGCGAGCTGGGTGCCAGGTGGCGTTGGCAGTGCGGTGACTTCGAGGCAGGCGCCGATGCGGGGGGGTGGGGGGGAGGGGGACTGCGTTTCGATGCAATCTGTTTTTTGTTGGGATCAGCACCGCCAGATGCTGAAATGGCGTTGACCATGGAAGCAATTTTTGTAAGTGGGGAAGGTTATCTGCGAGGGCGGCGAGCGACGGTAAACTGGCGGTGCGGAGGTGTTGCGAGCTCGCTTGACTCACGCGACGGTGTGGCGGGGGCTGGCAGCGCTTGCGCCGGAGCGAGTTGGGGGAAGGAAGGCTCGATGCAAGGCAGGAACGGAGTGAATACAGAGAGATCGAACAGTTCACAAGACCTGAATTGGACGGTTAGGACGCGACCGGCCGAAAGATTGGACCGGCGCGCCGGCGCCTATCAACGCCCTGAAAGGAAAATGCTTCGAGACGGCGCGCCGGCCGAACTTTCGGCCGGCTCGAGCGCCAAGCTGGCTCCAGCCTCCACGAAACTACCTCCGCGCAAGGCATGTGTACGTGGATGTGATGCTGGAGCGAGCCTCTGCAAATGCTACAACCAGCAAATGCTTTTGCTGGAACCAAGGATGAAGGAAGCTAGCGACGGTGGCGCCCAGGATTCGATGATCCGCGGAAATGCTGGAACCTGCAAATTTTTTTGCTGGAACCAGTGATGCAGAAAGCTGGAAGGACAACGCTGAAAAATGCGCCCGATGGCAAAAAGCTGCATCCGCGTTTGCTGGAGCTACATCCGGCACCGGGGAAAGCTACATCCATTGTCGGGGCGGTGCTGGGACTATGTATGGCGAAGCTACAACCATTCCACGGGGGTGTTGCTACCGGCGGCCAGCTGGGTGCCAGGTGGCGTTGGCAGTGCGGTGACTTCGAGGCGGGCGCCGATGCGGGGGGGGGGGGGGGGGGGAGGGGGGCTGTGTTTTGCTGCAATCTGTTTTTTGTTGGGATCAGCACCGCCAGATGCTGGAACCGGCGTTGACCATGGAAGCAATTTTTGTAAGCGGGGAAGGTTATCTGCGAGGGTGACGAGCGACGCCAAACTGGCGGTGCGGAGGTGTATTGCGAGCTCGCTTGACTCACGCGACGGTGTGGCGGGGGCTGGCAGCGCTTGCGCCGGAGCGAGTTGGGGGAAGGAAGGCTCGATGCAAGGCAGGAACGGAGTGAATACAGAGAGATCGAACAGTTCACAAGACCTGAATTGGACGGTTAGGACGCGACCGGCCGAAAGATTGGACTGGCGCGCCGGCGCCTATCAACGCCCTGAAAGGAAAACGCTTCGAGACGGCGCGCCGGCCGAACTTTCGGCCGGCTCGAGCGCCACGCTGGCTCTAGCCTCCACGAAACTACCTTCGTGCAAGGCATGTGTACATGGATGTGATGCTGGAGCGAGCCTCTTCAAATGCTACAACCAGCAAATGCTTTTGCTGGAACCAAGGATGAAGGAAGCTAGCGACGGTGGCGCCCAGGATTCGATGATCCGCGGAAATGCTGGAACAAGCACATTTTTTTGCTGGAACCAGTGATGCAGAAAGCTGGAAGCACAACGGTGAAAAATGTGCCCGATGGCAAAAAGCTGCATCCGCGTTTGCTGGAGCTGCATCCGGCACCGGGGAAAGCTACATCCATTGTCGGGGGCGGTGCTGGGACTATGAATGGAGAAGCTGCAACCGTTCCACAGTGGTGTTGCTACCGGCGGCGAGCTGGGTGCCAGGTGGCGTTGGCAGTGCGGTGACTTCGAGGCAGGCGCCGATGCGGGGGGGGGAGGGAGGGGGGGAGGGGGGACTGTGTTTTGCTGCAATCTGTTTTTTGTTGGGATCAGCACCGCCAGATGCTGGAACCGGCGTTGACCATGGAAGCAATTTTTGTAAGCGGGGAAGGTTATCTGCGAGGGCGGCGAGCGACGGCAAACTGGCGGTGCGGAGGTGTTGCGAGCTCGCTTGACTCACGCGACGGTGTGGCGGGGGCTGGCAGCGCTTGCGCCGGAGCGAGTTGGGGGAAGGAAGGCTCGATGCAAGGCATGAACGGAGTGAATACAGAGAGATCGAATAGTTCACAAGACCTGAATTGGACGGTTAGGACGCAATCGGCCGAAAGATTGGACCGGCGCGCCGGCGCCTATCAACGCCCTGAAAGGAAAACGCTCCGAGACGACGCGCCGGCCGAACTTTCGGCCGGCTCGAGCGCCACGCTAGCTCCAGCCTCCACGAAACTACCTCCGCGCAAGGCATGTGTACGTGGATGTGATGCTGGAGCGAGCCTCTACAAATGCTACAACCAGCAAATGCTTTTGCTGGAACCAAGGATGAAGGAAGCTAGCGACGGTGGCGCCCAGGATTCGATGATCCGCGGAAATGCTGGAACCAGCACATTTTTTTGCTGGAACCAGTGATGCAGAAAGCTGGAAGGACAACGCTGAAAAATGCGCCCGATGGCAAAAAGCTGCATCCGCATTTGCTGGAGCTACATCCGGCACCGGGGAAAGCTACATCCATTGTAGGGGCGGTGCTGGGACTATGAATGGAGAAGCTGCAACCCTTCCACGGTGGTGTTGCTACCGGCGGCGAGCTGGGTGCCAGGTGGCGTTGGCAGTGCGATGACTTCGAGGCGGGCACCGATGCGGGGGGGGAGGGGGGACTGTGTTTTGCTGCAATCTGTTTTTTGTTGGGATCAGCACCGCCAGATGCTGGAACCGGCGTTGACCATGGAAGCAATTTTTGTAAGCGGGGAAGGTTATCTGCGAGGGCGGCGAGCGACGGCAAACTGGCGGTGCGGAGGTGTTGCGAGATCGCTTGACTCACGCGACGGTGTGGCGGGGCTGGCAGCGCTTGCGCCGGAGCGAGTTGGGGGAAGGAAGGCTCGATGCAAGGCAGGAACGGAGTGAATACAAAGAGATCGAACTGTTCACAAGACCTGAATTGGACGGTTAGGACGCGACCGGCCGAAAGATTGGACCGGCGCGCCGGTGCCTACCAATGCCCTAAAAGGAAAACGCTTCGAGACAGCGCGCCGGCCGAACTTTCGGCCGGCTCGAGCGCCACGCTGGCTCCAGCCTCCACGAAACTACCTCCGTGCAAGGCATGTGTACGTGGATGTGATGCTGGAGCGAGCCTCTGCAAATGCTACAACCAGCAAATGCTTTTGCTGGAACCAAGAATGAAGGAAGCTAGCGACGGTGGCGCCCAGGATTCGATGATCCGCGGAAATGCTGGAACCAGCACATTTTTTTGCTGGAACCAGTGATGCAGAAAGCTGGAAGGACAACGCTGAAAAATGCGCCCGATGGCAAAAAGTTGCATCCGCGTTTGCTGGAGCTACATCCGGCACCGGGAAAAGCTACATCCATTGTCGGGGGGGGGGGGGTGCTGGGACTATGAATGGAGAAGCTGCAACCGTTCCACAGTGGTCTTGCTACCGGTGGCGAGCTGGGTGCCACGTGGCGTTGGCAGTGCGGTGACTTCGAGGCGGGCACCGATGCGGGGGGGGGGGGAGGGGGACTGTGTTTTGCTGCAATCTGTTTTTTGTTGGGATCAGCACCGCCAGATGCTGGAACCGGCGTTGACCATGGAAGCAATTTTTGTAAGCGGGGAAGGTTATCTGCGAGGGCGGCGAGCAACGGCAAACTGGCGGTGCGGAGGTGTTGCGAGCTCGCTTGACTCACGCGACGGTGTGGCGGGGGCTGGCAGCGCTTGCGCCGGAGCGAGTTGGGGGAAGGAAGGCTTGATGCAAGGCAGGAACGGAGTGAATACAGAGAGATCGAACAGTTCACAAGACCTGAATTGGACGGTTAGGACGCGACCGGCCGAAAGATTGGACCGGCGCGCTGGTGCCTATCAACGCCCTGACAGGAAAACGCTTCGAGACGGCGCGCCGGCCGAACTTTCGGCCGGCTCGAGTGCCAAGCTGGCTCCAGCCTCCACGAAACTACCTCCGCGCAAGGCGTGTGTACGTGGATGTGATGCTGGAGCGAGCCTCTGCAAATGCTACAACCAGCAAATGCTTTTGCTGGAACCAAGGATGAAGGAAGCTAGCGACGGTGGCGCCCAGGATTCGATGATCCGCGGAAATGCTGGAACCAGCACATTTTTTTGCTGGAACCAGTGATGCAGAAAGCTGGAAGGACAACGCTGAAAAATGCGCCCGATGGCAAAAAGCTGTATCCGCATTTGCTGGAGCTACATCCGGCACCGGGGAAAGCTACATCCATTGTCGGGGCGGTGCTGGGACTATGAATGGAGAAGCTGCAACCGTTCCACAGTGGTGTTGCTACCGGCGGCGAGCTGGGTGCCAGGTGGAGTTGGCAGTGCGGTGACTTCGCGGCGGGCGCCGATGCGGGGGGGGGGGAGGGGGGACTGTGTTTTGCTGCAATCTGTTTTTTGTTGGGATCAGCACCGCCAGATGCTGGAACCGGCGTTGACCATGGAAGCAATTTTTGTAAGCGGGGAAGGTTATCTGCGAGGGCGGCGAGCGACGGCAAACTGGCGGTGCGGAGGTGTTGCGAGCACGCTTGACTCACGCGACGGTGTGGCGGGGGCTGGCAGCGCTTGCGCCGGAGCGAGTTGGGGGAAGGAAGGCTCGATGCAAGGCAGGAACGGAGTGAATACAGAGAGATCGAACAGTTCACAAAACCTAAATTGGACGGTTAGGACGCGACCGGCCGAAAGATTGGACCGGCGCGCTGGCGCCTATCAACGCCCTGAAAGGAAAACGCTTCGAGACGGCGCGCCGGCCGAACTTTCGGCCGGCTCGAGCGCCAAGCTGGCTCCAGCCTCCACGAAACTACCTCCGCGCAAGGCGTGTGTACGTGGATGTGATGCTGGAGCAAGCCTCTGCAAATGCTACAACCAGCAAATGCTTTTGCTGGAACCAAGGATGAAGGAAGCTAGCGACGGTGGCGCCCAGGATTCGATGATCCGCGGAAATGCTGGAACCAGCATATTTTTTTGCTGGAACCAGTGATGCAGAAAGCTGGAAGGACAACGCTGAAAAATGCGCCCGATGGCAAAAAGCTGTATCCGCATTTGTTGGAGCTACATCCGGCACCGGGGAAAGCTACATCCATTGTCGGGGCGGTGCTGGGACTATGAATGGAGAAGGTGCAACCATTCCACGGTGGTGTTGCTACCGGCGGCGAGCTGGGTGCCAGGTGGCGTTGGCAGTGCGGTGACTTCGAGGCGGGCGCCGATGGGGGGGGGGGGACTGTGTTTTGCTGCAATCTGTTTTTTGTTGGGATCAGCACCGCCAGATGCTGGAACCGGCGTTGACCATGGAAGCAATTTTTGTAAGCGGGGAAGGTTATCTGCGAGGGCGGCGAGCGACGGCAAACTGGCGGTGCGGAGATGTTGCTAGCTCGCTTGACTCACGCGACGGTGTGGCGGGGACTGGCAGCGCTTGCGCTGGAGCGAGTTGGGGGAAGGAAGGCTCGATGCAAAGCAGGAACGGAGTGAATACAGAGAGATCGAACAGTTCACAAGACCTGAATTGGACGGTTAGGACGCGACCGGCCGAAAGATTGGACCGGCGTGCCGGCGCCTATCAACGCCCTGAAAGGAAAACAACGCGAGGCTTTTTATAAAGAGAAAAGTATATTTTTCGTTCTTCAATTTTCGACAGAATCTAGATTCGATCCCTTAACTATGAAACCAGACAACATGCACCTCCAACTCAAGTTTCATCCTCCTCCCGGTTTTGGCCGGTCTTAATGCTGGCCCATCCCGGTTTTGACCGATCCATGCTGACGTGGCGAAGAAACCCTGGAATTGACTTCCCGATTCCCCTCTCTCTCTCTCTACATGGCGTCTGCGGGCAAGGAGCAAGCTGCTGCTGGTGGTCGTCTCGCGGCGCCAGGAGAGGGGATTGCCCCTGCTCGACCTGCTCGTTGCCTAGATGGAGCACGTCGGCGTTATGCCCGGACTGGGGCACCTTGCGGCTGTGGTGGTACTCGCCGTCGTCGCCGGCCTTCACGCGCGGTCCAACACTTGGATCCAGCAGCGTGGTGAAGAGGCGGTGGCGCTGACCTCCCCGCTCGCCCACAAGCTCACACTCGGCACGTACCTCGCCGTCGAGCGCAACCCGGACCTATCCCTCCCTTCGTATTTCCTGTTGCTCAGCGCCTGGGACCCCACGCGCCGGCGGCGCCGCGTCACTTCCCCGCGTGCCTTCATGCGAAAACTCAGGGACGAGGAGAAGACGTGGTGGATGCTTGCCGTGCCGTGTGGTGCAGGTCGTGGCCATGTCCCCCCTGTAGTCTTCAGGCGTCCGGAGGAGTGGCCAGCACGGATGGTTATAGAGGAGCACAGGGCATGCCGGGGATGAGCCGTCGGTGGTGACCATGACAGCCGGCGGTGGCTGCAGGCACGCCTCAAGGAGATGTTACGGACAACAGCAGGTCGCGCAGGACGACGGCAGGTGCTCGAGGAGGCACGGAGGTGTCCAGCGGCAGTTGGGTTCGCAGCCAGAGGCGCGGAGTCACATGCATGACAGCTTGGAGCGGCATGTTTAGTGGCCAGCAGGGCAGCCGGCGGTGCGTGGTAGTTAGCTGGGCCACCAATGGTGGCAGCGCTGGCTCGTAGACGGTTGTGCCGTGGTGCAGCAAGTGCACGTCAATTGTTTGACGAAATGTCTAGACCGGAGATGCATGAAGAGAAATAGAAATATTGCCACCTACACATGACCCGAGTCAAAACAATGCTAAGTTGGCATGGATACCGCTTCGAGCCGGGGGACCAAATGTGTCCGGTTGGGGGTGCAGGTTGTCCGGTTTTATAGTTGAGGGACCAAATCTAAACTCCGTCAAAAATTGAAGGACGAAAAGTATACTTTTCTCTTTTATAAATGTTATTTACTCTTTCGGTATTTATCACAGTGTAGCACGGTTTTTCTTGGTTTCTTCAATTGTTTTTTCTTTTTCCCCTTTTTCTTTGGTTTTATTCCTTTACCTTTCTGTTTCCTTTTTCCTCGGTTTCCTTTGATTCTTTCTCTGGTTTTCACAGATTTTCTTTGTTTTTCCATATGCATTGTATATTTTTAATAGATGTCTACATTTTTCATATGTATTGTACATTTTTGTATCTATTAGGAATATTTTTTAAAAAATGTCTACATTATTTTTTAAACAGATGTCTACATTTTTCATACGCATTGTACATTTTTATATCTATTAGGAATATATTTTTAAATAAGAGTTTAAAACAGAGATCTATTGCCCGGTTATAACAGTCTGTGTGTACAGGGTGCCGCTAAATGATAGGCTGTAGAAATCATGTAAAATTGTCTGAAAAAGTTTTGAAATAGCTGCTATCGCCTCGCTATTGCTTATTTACATTTTCTGTACAGATGATTTATATTTTCCGTACACATGATTAACATTTTCTACTTTTCATTTATTTATATTGTACATTTGTCTATACTCGTTTAACATTTTCCAGATACAAGATTAACAATTTGAATTTTATGTAAAGTGCTTTTGGTAATAAAAAAGTAAGAATATATAGGCCAACAACATAAATGTGAATAAAAAATAACAAAACACAGGCGATGATGAGGGCAGTCGTTACTGCGCTAGCTATTAGAGCATCTACAGTCGGGCCTCTTATATCCGTCTCAAACGTCCGGACAGGCTGTCCGGTCACTGACCGGTAAAAAAAATCAACCCGACAGGACCTCTCAAACCATGAACAAATGCCCGGGCTGACCGACACCCCACATATCCAGCCCAAATATAGGGCGGATACGGGGCGGCCTGAGCACACCCGGGCGCGTCCGCCTGACAGGCCCGGCCCACCACCGACCTCGGAAAAAAAACCCAATCCGGGCGGCGAGCTCAAACCCTAGCTCACTATGTCCCTCTCTCTCGCTCCATCCACTCTTCTCCATCTCCTGTTCCGATCCCATCCACCACGATGAGCAGCTCCGGCAGCGACTCCGGCTCGAAGGTCGACTACGAGGAGGAGATGGCCCTCCGCATTGCGCTGGAGCGGTCCAAGGTGGAGACCGCCGGCAGCTCTGGATCTGGAGCGTCGCCGCACTTCCCGGGCCGGCGCAGCGCCGACATCGGAGCTGGACCCTCCCGGCTCGTGCGCAGCGATGCAAGGACAACACAGTCCGCATCGGCCCCACGCCGTCTCCTTCCCCCGTCGGCCCCTCCTCAACATGGCCAGCACTGGGTGCTTGTGCACGCGCCTCCGGCCCGCACGCGCACTCCAAACTTGGAGGCACGCGTCGCGCGCCACGAGAGGCAGCGTGCACAGGAGAGGGACATGGCGAAGCAGTCCACACGCCGCCGCCATGTGATGAAGTCGGACGCCGACAAGGACGCGCATCTCCTCGCATGGTTGTACCACCGCTCCCTCACGATGGCGGAGCCGGACGCTCGCCGCCTCTGACGGAATAACGCCAAGCGCTCCAGCTTGCTATTGAGCAGTCAGATCGCGCGAGAAGGAGGCAGCGACGGAGAAGGCTCGGGTGGCAAGGCTGAAGCGGGAGCAGGACAGGACGGTCCGTCGGATGAAGGGGCTCAGCGTCCTCTCCGACTTTGACGGCAGCAACAACTGCACCTCCTCGTCTGCGACCAAGACCCTCCACTAGCCGCAGACGCCTATAGCAGCGAGGGCAACCGGAAGGGCAAACACCCGGTGAGGAAGTGGTGATTCCGCCCCCTCCGCCTCAATGGTTATATCGTTTTTAGTTGTAGAAGTTTATGAACTTGTCCGAGGCGAACTATGATCTTTTGGATGTGATGAAGTACGTACCGGATTTGCCAACTACGGTTGTATATGCTCTTGCATATTCACTACAAGTAAGGCGTCGTACGGGAGATCCTAAAAAAAGGCGTGGTATGGGATATCAGTAGTAACCCCTTGTGAAAGTCTTTAGCATCTTCTCGGGCGCTCATATGCGCCACTTGTCAAACCTGAGAATTTTCTTTTATTCGTAGATTCATTTATTCAAAATGTTTTATCTTTTGAATCATGCATCCAAATCCCAAATTGTTTTTACTACTGGATTTCTTGCGTTGAGATCTCATGTTAAAAGGTTCGACAGCCTTTTTTCATGAAATAAACCATAAACAAAAACTGAGAAAAATAATAATATAGAAAGGGATAAAAATAAAAACTGAAAGGCAACCAAAAAAACTAATGGCAAAAAATCAAAAACATAACCAGAGCCGGAAGCAAAGTTGTGGGTTTTCTTTTCTCGCGGAAGCAAATATGTGCTTTCACTAGAAGCATATGGAAGCACATTCTTTTTCCCAGAAGCACGACTGTGATTCTCATAGAAGCAACTCTATTCATCCATGAGAAGCAAATCTGTGCTTCTTGTAGAAGCACATATTTATTTTCCTTTCCAAGAAGCATAGCTGTGCTTCTCGCGTAAGTAAATTTGTGCTTCCATGAGAAGCCAATATGTGCTTTTTGTGAAAGTATAATTTTTCTAAGGAACACAACTGTATTTCTCGCGGAAGCAAATCTGTGCGTCAACCAAAACCCAGAAAAACCCCATCTAACCCCCATAAACGTGTACAGAAAACAAATTCAAAGTGAGCATCCAACAGGCAACATGTGGCGACGACTGGAAGTACCACTTGGCATGGCCCTAGGTCACCACATGGGGTAACCATTACATGCTCCCTGTGGTAGGAGTAGGACTGGGTGTGAGTGGCACATAGCCGCACCCTTATGACTTACGTTGAGCGAGATATATTCCTAGCATTCCTTTTTTTCCATGCCACAAAACTCATCGAACCCAGTGATAATCGAATCAAAGACATAGATCAGTAGTCCAAGCTGGGAAGAATCAATAGTAAGAAGCTAGTTAGCTGCTCCAATGGCGGCGGCGGACTGCCACGGGTAGTTTTTGGAATTGGAGGACGCGATCAGGTACATGAAGATGGTGGAGAACCGCCATCCGCCGAGGTACAGCGAGTTCCTCGGCGTCATGGTTGATTACAAGAGGAGCAGGTACGTCCCATCCATGTCGATAAATGCATAAATTTGCTCCACGCATGGATCGACCGACCAACATTTGACCGCCTGTAGGATCGGCGCCGCTGGTGGTGTCGACGGTGGCGTCGCTGTTTAGGGACAGCCCCAACCTCATCGCCGGCTTCAACTCCTTCTTGCCCAAGGTCCACCGGATCCGTCTATCGGACGAACAAGCGGCGGGTTTAGAGGAGCCGACGAGCTTCGTGAAGGTGGTGATGAACACGCACCCGGCCACGTACCCCGAGTTTCTCCTCATCCTATTCGACGACTACGGGAGGGACGGGTGCGTACCTACGCTACTGGAATCGCCTTATACGCCGAGTGCCATGGACACTCGGCAAAGGGCCAAAAACCGCCGGCAAAGCCTTTGTCGAGAGTTACACTCAGTAAAAGCCACCTGGCGTACACCTCTCAGGTAAACAGAAATTTGCTGAGAGTCAGGACACGGGCACTCGGCAAAGAGTTTGCCGAGAGCCAAATACTACAACTCGGCAAAATAAAGTAGCTAACGGACAACATACGGGGACGGCGGTTGCCACGTGGGGCATCGTGACTCTCGGCAAACAGAGCCAATAGGAAAGGGCCACATGTTAGCTCCTGAAATATGGGTCCCCAATAACAGGCCGAGGGCCATCTTTGCCGAGAGCCACTCTCGGCAAAAAGAGCCAATAGGAAAGGGCCACATGTTAGCTCCTGAAATATGGGTCCCCAATAACAGGCCGAGGGCCATCTTTGCCGAGAGCCACTCTCGGCAAATAGAGCCAATAGGAAAGCGCCACGTGTCAGAGCCTGACATGCGGGTCCACAATAACAGGTCGAGGGCCATCTTTGTCGAGAGTGGCTCTTGGCAAACAGAGCCAGTAGGAAAGTGCCACGTGTCGGCTCCTGACATGTGGGTCCACAATAACAGGCCCAGGGCCATCTTTGCCGAGAATCACTCTCGGCAAATATAGCCAATAGGAAAGCGCCACGTCACTTGCCCTGAAAGCCGGGTCTGTACTTTGCTGAGAGCACCTCTCGGCAAACATTGTACATTTACCGAGACGTCTCTCGGTAAAGTTGTCAGGGGGCGCTACAGGTTGTTATCATTTTTTGAGTGGCCTCTCGGTAAAGGTGTACCGAGAGTCCTCTCGGTAAAGGTTGTATCTTAGTCCAGTTTCACAGTCTTTGCCGAGAGGCCCTCTCATTACTTTTGTGCCCAGCAGCCTTTTTTGTGTTTTTTTTCTTTTCTGCAGCAAAACATATACAGCAGCAGCATATAGTTCATCACACATAGAACATGCCACATATAGGCATTACTGAACAAAAAGGGCAATGATTCTCAAGAACATCCCACATAAAAGCAATAGTGCATAAAAGGTGCAATAGTTGTCAAGAACACTCAACTACCACAAGTTTACAAGTCTCAAGATCACATAAGGTGCAATAGTTCTCAAGCACATACAAGGAACAGTTTCAAACACAACATAACATGAAGTTCACGCAGTTTTGAAGATCGGAGTGCTAACATCAACATCAGAAGGTGTCATTCCGTTTGCTTCCCCAACTCCACCAACTTGAGGTGGAACTAACGGAACATTGTTCGACCCTTGTGATGGATTGACCCAATAATGTGATGAATGCATATGGTAATGCCGAAAATGGTGATAGAAATAGTTAGAACAAAACTCACAATGTTCCACTCTGGCATCGGTGGCATCTCTGGCAGTGGTTTGCCTTGCATGGCATAAAGATTGGCCACCATATGTTGTAAAGACTTCACTAGATCATCTTGTGCCTTCAACTTAGCCCGGTCTCCATCTTGTTCTTTCTGAGTGTCAATCAGTCGAGTCTACAATATGGCAATGCAAATGTCATTCATGTTGAAATGCAAACATGCAGAACCATGAAGGATCAATGAAGAAGCGCTGACCTGAATATCCCAATAATGGTCAAGGTATGTGGTATGTGACGCTCTATGGTAGGAGTAGAGCCAATACTCATAGCACGGAGCGTGTTGACTCTCGGAAGGGAGGAGGTTATGACAAAATCGAGGTGAACCGCCATCCGGCCATTCGGTCTACCGCCTGCCGCGACAATGGCCACAAGAGGGTCAAACGGTAGCACGTGAGGATCAGCCTCTTGCCCGTACGTCTCCTTCAATTTTTTGGTGTAGTTCTCTCCATCTGACCAGGCTTTAGAACTGATCCAGTCCCTCCCGTCCGGGTGGAGAGGGTCCTTGTCCTTGTCGTCTTTGGTACGTTTGATGGTCCACGCATCGAAGTAAGAGATATCCTTGTCAGTTTCTTCTTTCTGCAAAAGAAAGCGATCCAAACAATTAAGAAAATGCTCACAAATGAAAGAGAACATGATGAAAAGAAAAGGATGTTGTTGCCAACATGTTTGGAGACGACACCTGGGATGGTGAGGTTGCCTTGGCGGTGTCCTAGACAACCCATCAACTTACGTCGTTCCCCTATTGCCTTGTGTTCATCCCGCCACCCTGGATTTGTCCACCGTTCGACGATCTTCTCCCAGCACGGACGTTTGTCAGCGCACCACTGAGGAATCACCTGTAAAGTAAACAAATACATCTTAGTAAGTAATCTAATTTGCGGTAATAGCAAGCATCCGTCATCACTTGCCTTGAAGTAATTGTCCCATGAATGATGCTTCCCTCGAGCCTCCTGTTTGGAAATCTTCTGGTTGAGATAGTCTGCGTGATACTTGACCACTAACCGGACTCGCTCCTCATAGTACATGTCGTGGACTAGTTTCTTGGAAATATTCTCAAACACCACATTTCCACAATCCTTCTGACCCTCTAGGCGTGTATATAAATCCTACAAACATGCATACATCTGAGAAGGGTAAAATCATGACTATGGAAAATTTAAACCTTTTGGTATTGACATTCAGGTGTTTGAAAGGACTTACCTAGAAATCATTGACCACTCGCAAGGCTCTGTTATCATAAATCCTCTGACGCATATCCAGGAAATCTGGAGCGAGTTTGTAGTGATCCCATGACGAAGCTCGCTCAATGGTACCGTTTGGCAAAGTGACCAGTCCAGGATAATTTAACCTACAAAGACCCCCAATGATGCCACTCGGCGACCATGGCAGACGCCTCTCACCACCTTTTACTAAGCTTCTGCATTACGAAGAGTGAAGTCATATTATATGTGATGAAATGACAAAGGTACAATTTATATGGGATGAGTCGAGATAACCACTTACTTCTCTCCCACTGGTTTAATCAACACGTCACTATGCACATATGGACATTTTGGAAGCTTTGAAGGACCACGCAGCCACACTTTCCCTATGGAAGTAGTGCTGATAGTCGAACCGCGGGCTGTGAGCCACTCACCTCGTGGTGCTCCGTCAATCGTGAGGGTCCATCCTCACCCTCAGAAACATGATGAACAACCAGCCTCCTCTCGGCAATGTCGTCCTCCACCACCTCCTCCTCCTTCACGGCAGCGCTATGAAGCCAGTTTTAGTCCATTCCCTCACAGGATTGCCCACTGCCGGCTCGATCTGGGTGACGAACGCAGCTAGTCCTCAATGCTCGTGCCCGTGCATGTGTTCGGTTTGTGAGGCATCTGCCACATCAAGGATGTGCATTGGGTATTCGTACACCACAACACCCTTTCATACATATGGCTTGGCCACACGCATGCAGGACCAGTTGCCGCCCCCCCCCCCCTTCCCCCCTCGGGTGGCGCCCCGGCGGTCTACGGCGTTGATCGACACCGAGAGGGGATAGGGGTTGGTGAATACCTACTTCTCAGTGTTATGACAGGTCACTGTTTTCATTCTTTTACTTTATATGTAGTGCTTAATTAGAAGTTGAGATTTGAAAAAATCTAACCAAAAACAGAAGTCATCAAAAGTCACGGAATTTTGGATCTTTGGTCATTAAAAGTCATGAAATATCAGAAAAAAGAGTGGCAAAGAAACACAGACAAATGGGAGGAAAATATGATGTGGCCTTTACCGAGAGTCGATAAACATCTCTCGGTAAAGGTCCTAACCCTAGATCTCCATTTGTAGTCGTGCTCGGTAAATATGTGTTATTCCTTTTGTTGTTGTTTACATCTCCTTTTATTTTCTTACATGCTTCGCAAAGCACCTTACCATTTTAGCTAGTTAGACATTACCGAGATGGGGTTTTCTGGCTGTGCGCCCTTACGGAGGCCTGGGCGGTCTACGACGCTGACAGACATCGAGAGGGCGTAGGGGCTGATGAATACCTGCTTCTCCGTGTTACGACATGTCTCTGTTTTCATTCTTTTATGTTTAGAAGTTGATATTTGAAAAAAAACTAGCCCAAAACACAAGTCATCAAAAGTCATGTCATTTTGGAACTTGAGTCCGACATGAAATATCAGACACAAAATGAGAGTGGCAAAGATACATGCTACCTCTTGAGCACTGCGTTGGTTTTCCCTTGAAGAGGAAAGGGTGATGCAGCAAAGTAGCGTAAGTATTTCCCTCAGTTTTTTAGAACCAAAGTATCAATCCAGTAGGAGGCCAGGCGCAAGTTCCTCGCACCTGCACAAACAAATAAATCCTCGCAACCAACACAAAAAATGGGTTGTCAATCCCTTCACGGTCATTTACGAGAGTGAGATCTGATAGATATGATTGGATAATATTTTTGGTATTTTTATGATAAAGATGCAAAGTAAAATAAAAGGTAATAAAAATAGCTAAGTGTTGGAAGATTAATATGATAGAAAATAGACCCGGGGGGCATAGGTTTCACTAGTGGCTTCTCTCAAGAGCATAAGTATTATGGTAGGTGAACAAATTACTGGTAAGAAATTGACAGGCACTAGTAGAAAACAGGGCTATGGTCCAGGCCGGGTCAGCCCATTAGTCCCGGTTCTGTCTAGAACCGGGACCAATGTGGGCATTGGTCCCGATTCGTGAGCCCAGGGGGCCGGCCGGGCCACGTGGGCCATTGGTCCCGGTTCATCTGGACCTTTTGGTCCCGGTTGGTGGGATGAACCGGGACCAATGGGCCTCGCTCCTGGCCTACCACCTTTGGTCCTGGTTGGTGGCTTGAACCGGGACCAAAGGCTCCCCTTTAGTCCCGGCTCATGTCACCAACCGGGACCAATGAGGTGCCTATATATACCCCCTCGCGCAAGAGCAGAGCACACTGCTCTGTTTTTTCTGGCCGAGGGGGAGAGGGCTTTGTGGTGCTCTAGCTCACCTCCTATGCACATGAGGTGTTCGATGGAATGCCCGAGCCACACTACTTAAGCTTTCTCCTTTCGAAGCTCGACCTCCAAGCTCCATTTTCCTCGAGATTTGTCTAGATTTAGCGGTCCGTCACGCCCCGTCCCCGTCTTCACCGTCGTCGATCACCCGCGCCGATCTCATCACCGACACCACCGTGGTTAGCCTCTTGTTCTTATCTTCTTTCTGAAAGGAAACATATTCTTACTTGTATGTTTAGATAGATACTTGTATCATTTTCTTACATTTATTATTGCATCTTATATAGTGCGATGGTTTTGGTATCCGCCCCCGTCGGCCCTCGTCCTGTCTATTATTCGGATGTGGTATGTATATTATCTTTATAGCTATTGGTTCATTTATTGTTTATGAAAATTATGCCGACCAACGTGACATAGATTTTATTTATCTAGGATGTATGTGAATCGGAAATGCCAACTGACCCTATTGTCGAGAGGTTAAATTTAGTTGAAGAAGAAAACAATTTCTTGAAGGAAAAATAAAAAAATTGAGGAGGAGAAGATGATATTGGAGTTTCATGTTGCGGATGTCGTCGATGATCACAAGATCAAGATGGATGCAATGCGCTTGAAGATTAGAAAGATTAGAAAATATGCCATTCATACCGAGGCTTGGTATCATTATGCCGTTGGATCAATTATTACCTTGGTTGCGATTATGATCGCATTTGTTTTCGCATTGAAATGTTTTACATAGTTTCAATGTATGGTTTAATTAATTAGATGCTCTCGAGAGCTATATGTTGTTAGATGAGAACTATGTATGCACTTTGGTTTTAATGTGATGATGAACTTCTATTTATTTGGACACTTAATTATATATAATGCACGCAGATGAACTGGCAATGGATATACGGTGACAGACACACCCGCGAGTACATTAAGGGCGTGCATGAGTTTCTCGATGCGGCTGAGGCAAACAAGCAGAATGGTTTTATGTGTTGTCCATGCACTTAATGTGGGAATACGAGGTCTTACTCTAACCGGAAAATCCTTCACTCCCACCTGCTTTACAAGGGTTTCATGCCACACTATAATGTTTGGACGAGGCACGGAGAAATAGGGGTTATGATGGAAGACGGCGAAGAAGAATACTACGATGACAACTATGTGCCCCCTGAATACGGTGATGCTACAACGGGGGGAGCTGGTGAAGATCAAGAGGAACTAGACGATGTGCCCAATGATGCTGCAACGGGTGAAGCTGCTGAAGATCAAGAGGAACCAGACGATGTGCCCGATGATGATGACCTCCGCCGGGTCATTGTCGATGCAAGGACGCAATGCATTAGTCAAAAGGAGAAGCTGAAGTTCGATCGCATGTTAGAGGATCACAAAAAAAGGGTTATACCCCAATTGCGAAGATGGCAACACAAAGCTCGGTACCGTACTGGAATTGCTACAGTGGAAGGCAGAGAATGTTGTGGCTGACAAAGGATTTGAGAAGCTACTGAAAATATTGAAGAAGAAGCTTCCAAAGGATAACGAATTTCCCGACAGTACATACGCAGCAAAGAAGGTCGTATGCCCTCTAGGATTGGAGGTGGAGAAGATACATGCATGCCCTAATGACTGCATCCTCTACCGCGGTGCATACAAGGATCTGAACGCATGCCCGGTATGCGGTGCATTGCGGTATAAGATCAGACGAGATGACCCTGGTGATGTTGACGGTGAGCCCCCCAGGAAGAGGGTTCCTGCGAAGGTGATGTGGTATGCTCCTATAATACCACGGTTGAAACGTCTGTTCAAAAACGAAGAGCATGCCAAGTTGATGCGATGGCACAGTGAGAACCGAAAGAAAGATGGGAAGTTGAGAGCACCCGCTGACGGGTCGCAGTGGAGAAAAATCGAGAGAAAGTACTGGGATGAGTTTGCAAAGGACCCAAGGAATGTATGGTTTGCTTTAAGCGCGGATGGCATTAATCCTTTCGGGGAGCAGAGCAGCAATCACAGCACCTGGCCCGTGACTCTATGTATGTATAACCTTCCTCCTTGGATGTGCATGAAGCGGAAATTCATTATGATGCCAGTTCTCATCCAAGGCCCTAAGCAACCCGGCAAAGAAATTGATGTGTACCTAAGGCCATTAGTTGAAGAACTTTTACAGCCGTGGAATGAAAACGGTGTACGTACGTGGGATGAGCACAGACAGGAGGAATTTAACCTTAAGGCGTTGCTGTTCGTGACCATCAACGATTGGCCCGCTCTCAGTAACCTTTTAGGACAGACAAACAATGGATACCATGCATGCACGCACTGTTTAGATGACACTGAAAGTATATACCTGGACAAATGCAGGAAGAATGTGTACCTGGGCCATCGTCGATTTCTTTCGACCAACCATCAATGTGGAAAGAAAGGCAAGCATTTCAAAGGCGAGGCAGATCACCGGAAGAAGCCCGCCATGCGCACCGGTGATCACGTGCTTGCTATGGTCAATGATTTACACTACGTAATCTTTGGAAAGGGTCCCGATGGACTAGCTGTTCCGAATGACGCTGAGGGACACGCACCCATGTGGAAGAAGAAATCTATATTTTGGGACCTACCCTACTGGAAAGACCTAGAGGTCTGCTCCTCAATCGACGTGATGCACGTGACGAAGAACCTTTGCGTGAACCTGCTAGGCTTCTTGGGCGTGTATGGGAAGACAAAGGATACACCTGAGGCACGGGAGGACCTGCAATGTTTGCACGAAAAAGACGGCATGCCTCCGAAGCAGTATAAAGGTCCTGCCAGCTACGCTCTTACGAAAGAAGAGAAAGAAATCTTCTTTGAATGCCTGCTCAGTATGAAGGTCACGACTGGCTTCTCGTCGAATATAAAGGGAATAATAAATATGCCAGAGAAAAAGTTTCAGAACCTAAAGTCTCATGACTGCCACGTGATTATGATGCAACTGCTTCCGGTTGCATTGAGGAGGCTTCTACCGGAAAACGTCCGATTAGCCATTGTGAAGCTATGAGCATTCCTCAATGCAATCTCTCAGAAGGTGATCGATCCAAAAATCGTACCAAGGCTAAGGAGTGATGTGGCGCAATGTCTTGTCAGTTTCGAGCTGGTGTTCCCACCATCCTTCTTCAATATCATGACGCACGGCCTAGTTCATCTAGTCGACGAGATTGTCATCCTGGGGCCCGTATTTCTACACAATATGTTCCCCTTTGATATGTCCGTAATCGCGGTAGGCCAGAAGGAAGCATCTCCATGGGCCATCAAACAAAGGATGTTATCGGGTTTTGTGTTGACTTCATTCCTGGCCTTAACAAGATAGGTCTCCCTAAATCGTGGTATGAGGGGAGACTGACTGGAAAAGGCACTCTTGGAAGAGACTCAATAATATGCAGGGACGGATATTCTTGGTCTCAAGCACACTACACAGTTCTACATAACTCTACCTTGGTAACCCCGTATGTCGATGAACACAAGAACAGTCTGCGCTCCAAACACCCGGAGCAGTGCGACGATTGGATTACATGTGAACACATCAGGACTTTCAGCAGTTGGTCGGAAACACGTCTCAGAGGTGACAACACTGTTTGTGATGAGTTGTACTTGTTGTCCAGGGGACCATCTTTGACTGTATTGACTTACAAAGGATACGAGATAAATGGGAATACATTTTACACGATCGCCCAAGATCAAAAGAGCACCAACCAAAACAGCGGTGTCCGCTTTGATGCAGCAATCGAGAGCGGAAATGATACATATTATGGTTACATAGTGGACATATGGGAACATGACTACGGACCTGATTTTAAGGTCCCTTTGTTTAAGTGCAAATGGGTCAATCTGTTAGGCGGCGGGGTACAGGTAGACCCACAATACGGAATGACAACAGTGGATCTAAAAAATCTTGGGTACACTAACGAACCGTTCGTCCTAGCCAATGATGTGGCACAGGTTATCTATGTGAAGGACATGTCTACCAAACCGAGAAAAAGAAAAGATAAGGAAGCGAATACATCATACGATGAGCCAAAGCACCACATAGTTCTTTCAGGAAAAAGGGACATCCTGGGAGTGGACGGCAAGACAGACATGTCTGAAGATTATGAAAAGTTTCATGAAATTCCTCCATTCAATGTCAAGGCTGACCCAAGCATCCTGATAAACAATGAAGATTATCCATGGTTACGGCACAATAAGCAAATGACATAAGCGAAGAAAAAGTGAAGACTTTCTCCCGCAACTATTATGATGATACCATGCCAACTTTGTAACACACGAACATGCTACCATTGTCCGTTGTGTACATGCACATGCTATGTGGGTGAAATTATGATACCATCCCAACTTTCAACTTTTTCAGAGTTCATTTGAAATGCTTTCATGTCTTATGGTTCAAGGTTTTATGTGTTGAGGCAAATGGATCAATATGTCAGGAGGCGGGGTACAGGTAGACCCACAGTACGGTATGACAACAGTGGATCTAAACAATCTTGGGTACACAGGCGAACCATTTGTCCTAGCCAATGATGTGGCGCAGTTATTGTCCGAAACTTTGATACTTCGAAAGTGATTGTCCATTTTGTACACGAAATGCATCAAGTTTTTGTCGTAACCCTCTCTACTTTTTGGAACATGCTATGTGGGTGAAATGATGATACCATGCCAATTTTCAACCTTTTCAGAGTTCATTTTAAATGCTTTCCAATTTTAGGGTCATTTAGCTCAAAGAATGAATTAATAGCAAACAGAATGAACTACAAAACTTTTAAGAAAATAAAAACAATCAATTAAAATATTATGTTATGATCAACTAAAATAAAACTATAATATTCTTCAATAGCAAAAAGAATATAATTTTTGTGACCTAAAATCAAACTATAAGTGTTTAATTGTAAGTATAAATAAAAAATAAATAGAAAAAAAGAAAAAAAATTCTATTTTTATAGTAAAGTTATTCATAAACTAGTGATTCACACAAATTTTAAAAAATACAAATTTTAAAAAATACAAATTTAAACTATTCAAAATTTTAAAACTAATGGCACTAACAGAAAGTTTATAATTTTTGTGACCTAAAATCAAAAAGAAATCACTAAAAAACTATAAGTATTTAGTTGTAAGTATAAATAAAAAATAAATAGAAAAAAATTCCATTTTTATAGTAAAGTTATTCATAAACTAGTGATTCACACAAATTTTTAAAAATTCAAATTTAAACTATTCAAAATTTAAAACTAATGGCACTAACAGAAAGTTTATAATTTTTGTGACCTAAAAGCAAAAAGAAATCACTAAAAAACTGTAAGTATTTAGTTTTAAGTAGAAATAAAAGAAGAACAAACCAAAAAAATGTAGAAATAAAAAAGAAAAAACCAAAAAAATGCCACCTACTGGGCCTCCACGGCCTGAATACGACTAGAAACCCTACATGGGCCAGGATTCAGGCCCGCAGAATGCCCAATAGGCCCACAGGCAGTAGCAAGTTTAGGCCCGAAAGCCTGCATAAGAGAGGAGCTCGAATGGGGAGGCACACCAGCGCTTATAAACAAGTGTCGGCGCCCTTCAGCTAGCGAGGTGGGACTAAACTTTTGGGCGCGGAGCAGCACAAGGCCATTGGTCCCGGTTGGTCACACCAACCGGGACTAAAGGGGGTATTGGTCACGGTTCGTGGCACCAACCGTGACCAATGCCCCCCTTTAGTCCCGGTTGGTGCCACCAACCGGGACCATAGGCCAATTTTCAGCATTAGTGGAGAGGAAGAGAAAATAGAATATTCTATTTTCTCTTCCTCTCCACTATTCCTTTCTTCTTCTCCTCTTTTTTTTTCTTCTTTTTTTCTTCGATCTTCTCCTCTAGCTATTCCTTTCTTCTTCTCCTCTTCTTCTTCTTCTTCTTCTTCTTAATTTTTATCGGGAACGAGGGTGTCAAGGATCGCCGAGGGGTCGAGGGTCGGGAACTAGGGTAGAGGGTCGAGGGTCGAGGGTTTCAGGGTCGAGGGTTTGAGGGTTCTATAGGGTCTAGGGATCGAGGGTCGAGGGTTCCAGGGTCGTCTAGGGGTCGAGGGTTCCAGGGTCGTCGAGGGTTCGAGGGGTCGAGGATCGCCGAGGGGTCGAGAGAGGTTTCCTAGTGTCAAAGTATTGAAGAAATCCATGGCTTCATCATTAGCCGGAAGTAACCAGGGCATGACGAAGTCCTCCAAAGTTATTTTGGAATGGTGTCTCGGATAGGATAATTTGCCTTTTTGTATGAATTTCAGCAAAGGCCTTCCAAATAACGATATTTGGAAGGTGTTGCTGAACTTTGTACCAAAAAGCGAATTATCTTATCTGGGACTCCGTTCCAAAATAACTTTGGAGAGCTTCGTACCATCATGCACATGTTACTTTCGCCTAATGATGAAGACATGGTTTTGTTGAATCCTTTGACACTAGGCAACCTTCCGACCCCTATTCTTTCTCCTCTATTCTTTCTTCTCCTCTATTGTCGAACATGAGAGGAAGAACTGGATAAAAAAGAAGAGGAAGAAGAAAAAAAAAGAGGAGAAGAAAGAATAGAGGAGTTCTTCTCCTCTATTCTTTCTTCTCCTCTTTTTTTCTTATTCTTCCTCTTTTTTCATCGGGAACGAGGGTCGTCGAGGGACATATAGATGTAGTGTCGTCGTTGTCGATATATACCCCCTCCCGATAGCTTCAACACGTGGGGGGGGGGGTCGAGGCCACTAATTAATATATATGATTCCTTACTATGATTAGGTAGCTAGTTCTACGTTTGGCACTAATATATCCATCTGTCATGTTTGAATAATAATTGCTATGTTGTAAATATTTGTAGAAACTATGGACACCGCCCTAGACGACACCGCAAAAGAAGTGTTGTTGAGGGACATAATCGCAGAAGGAAGTGATGTCGTCTCGTTGTTTCTCAATGACTCCGATGGTCTGGAAGGAGAGGGTGAACAAGCTGGCTACGGTGACCTAATGCCGGTGCAAGAAGAAGAACATGAGGACGGCTCCGGTGACCCAATGCCGGTGCAAGAAGGAGACCGTGATGATGGCTCCGGTGACCGAACCGAGTCCGGCCAGGTATATATATTAGTTAAGCCTGTGCTGACTAGCTGATTGATGCATTCATTGTTTTGGTATGTACACATATTAATTAAGTCTTTGTTCTTTTTTCTAGCCCTTCGGATCGAGCACAACTTCGGTAAAGAGACGAGGCTCGAAGAAAAAGTTGAGCTCGGTTGAAAAGTTTGAGATCATAGCAATCGCGCTCGACGGCCAACCGATTGAACCCCTCCGGACAAAGAGCGCATTTGTTGCTTAGTGCGGGCTTCTGGTTAGGGACAAGATCCCGATAAGCATCCAGCAATGGTTTAAGCCGGCTATAGAAGACCCTGAGGTGTCTTATGTCAATGATATGCAGAAAAATGATCTTTGGACTGAGCTGAAGTCAAATTTCACCCTACCGCCAGAGGATAATCCAGAGAACCCAGTTAAAGAGCGATTAATCAAGTCTTTTTCTCTTAAGAGGATGGCAGAACTATTCAGGAGTTGGAAGAAAGAGCTGAATAAGTTTGTCGAAAATAATGAGACACCAGAATTCTAGGGCAGATATGAGAAGATCAGAGATCACTGGCCCGCATTTGTGGCCCACAAGACATCGGAAAAGAGTAAGAAGATGTCGGCGACAAACAAGCAAAATGCTGCGAAGAAGATGCTTCACCATCGCATGGGGTCAGTGGCTACCTCGTAGCCCGGCCTAAGTGGGCCAAGACTGAGAATGATCTGGTTGATAAAGGGATCGAACCAGAGACAATTAGCTGGCCAGACCGTTGCCGGACTTGGTTCTTCGGGGCTGGCGGAACCTTGGACCCTGTAACAGGAAGTGCATTTGGACGAACGATCAAATGGACATACCAGTCAGGAAGCTTAAGCAGTATATCGAAGCAGCGCAGCAAGGGAAGTTCTTTCCAGACAGAGAGAACGACGAGCTCACAATGGCCCTCGGAATCCTGAGCACCCTGGACGGACACGAGGCACGCCAGGCTCCATTCCGTGGAAGGTTGGGTTTCCGGACGCAGGCGGTTACAAATCCCATGAGAGGAGGAAAAAAGTGCAGCAGACCCAAATGCAGGCGCTGCAAGCAAGGGTAGACGCGATAGAGGAACGAGAAGCAAATCGCAGCAAACGTACTGCCGAAGCCTCCCCCGAAGCTACCCCGCCATCTCAGCGCAGAAGCAGCGTGGCTTCCACTGAGCTGCTTCAGCCGGAGCATGCCTTGATGGCTCCTGCCAGCTATCCCGTGGATGCTATCACGGAGTCTCAAATTGCCACCTTATGACGCAATGGATGAATTTGAAGGTCAAGGCGGCTGTTGGCTCTGTTTATCCTACTAAACCCGGCGCAAATTTTCACTGCCGGCTGATTCTAGAAGGATATGCTAGGGTGATGGTGGATGAAATAACGGAGGGATTTGAGGACCTCCAGCTTGACCACCCTACCGGTGAAGGGGAGACTCGGCTGGGGTCTGCTCTGAAGACTCCATGCCTATGGCGGAAGGAGCTCATCAACCTTCCGAACTGGACGCCTCCGCCTCCTCCTCCTCCTCCTCCTCCGGCGAGTCAGGGCACTCCGCCTCCTCCACCGCCTCCTCCTCCGGCGAGTGACGATCAGGGCCCTCGGCCGGCTCCTTCTCCGGCGCGTGGCGGCACTCCGCCTCCTTCTCCGCCTGCGCCGACGCGCCCGAGCAGCCACCCTCCTCCTTCTCCGCCTCGTCAGCAAGGGCGGAAGAGACCTGTCGCCGCTCCAGCTGCTCTGGCGCGTCGTAGTCCTTCTCCTCCGCCTCGTAAATAAGTAAAGAAGACAACCGCTCCGTCTGCTCGGTCGGCGTCTAGCAGTACAACCAGAGGCGGGAGGACATACAGATTCGGTCCTTCTCTGAAGACTCCAGAGAAGTTACCATATGAGAGGACCCCGGAGGAGAACGCCGAGATTGCGCGAACCGAAGTGGATGACTGGTTTCAAGGGTTGAGAGCAAAGACACATCCACCTCCGGAGGAGAAGGTAGATCCGGTGAAAGTGAAGCGCACTCTGGCTGCCCTGGCAAAACCACCCAAGTCTCCGCCGAAAGGCAACTATGAGCGCATTATTGCAAAGACATGGGCCGAAGCGGAGCGGTCGGGAAGTACAGTCAGTGATCAAAGGCTGAAAGAACGACGAGCAGCTGGGAAACAAATTGCCCAGCTCGGCGAACAAGCGAAGCAATCGTGCCCCCCCCCTCAAGGTGCCTAGCGACATCGTCGATCCGAGGATGGTGCCCGGTTATGGCAATGTTGACGATTACCTGCCCGACGATGTACATTATGATACCATGGAGGTGCAGATACACAGATACGAGTACGGGAAGCCTCTCGTCAAAGATGAAAAATCTTTAACAACGATGATGCGAAGATTACATGATTGGTACTTGAAAATCTGCAGAGAGTCTGGGGGAGGAGTACTTTGTATGCGAGAGTTAAACCGGAGCATGACCTCGTTGGAATTGAACTGTTGCCTATTCCATTTGAGGAGTTCTATCAGTTTTTCAATCAATTGGCCCTCGATAAAACAACGATCACCTGCTACTGTCTGTAAGTACTACTACTTCTGTCATTAAGTCTCTCTATATAGCTCATCTCTTTCATTGCATGTATTTATAATTATCCTCACTATATTATGCAGAATGAAGATCGCCGAATTGAAGAAAAGACAAATCGGTGATATTGGGTTCGTTAACACATATCTCATAGATGCAACTGAGGTTGAACATCGTCCCGGAGATACCGAGGCCAACTTGCTACGATCATTCAAAAAAATGAAAACAAAGATATAATACTCTTTCCTTACAACTTCAAGTGAGTGTTACTGTCTTGTGCATATTCGGTTTCCCTTATATATTAGTCCAGGTTATAGTAATGTAATTGATGAGTTATGCATGCGTGTGCAGTTTCCACTATATTCTCCTAGAGATTAGGCTTGAGCAGGGAGTAGTAACCGTCTTGGACTCTAAACGAAAAGATCCCCAGGAGTATGCGGACATGACTGAAATCCTCAAGAAGTAAGTTAAATCGATCATTATCCACCATATCAGCAACTTTGTTCATTTCCTGATATCAAGTAATTGTTTTCTTTGTCCGGCAGGGTTTGGAGAAAATTCACCAGAACAGTTCCGGGACTGCCGAAGGAGCTGGAATTTAGACACCCGAAAGTAAGTACTATAGTAGCATGTTCCGCGCATCTCCTAGTGATTCAAGCGCTAGTTTCATCAATACCATTTAGCATTCTTGCTTATCAGTTTGATTGACCTCTATTTCTTGTAAAGTGGTTGTGGCAGGAAAAAGGGAATGATTTCTGTGGATACTACGTCTGCGAGTCCATCCGCCACACGACCTGTGAGCGGGGCGGGTACTCTGACGAACAATATGAAGTACGTAAATAACAACATTCACAATTTTATTTTATTACCATCATTTGTATTGAGTTTCATTCATTCATATATATATGTATTGACCCCCTTCTTCAAATTAGATGTTTCGGAAGCGGGATGAACTCCTAGCACCAGCTCGCATGCGAGCAATTCAAGAGGAATTGGCGGCATTCTTTCTTGACCAAGTGATCGCTGAAGACGGAGAATACTATGTGGACCATGAGTCCGTATGATTATATTTGTAAGAGATAATTATTGTATATATGTAGCCGGTAGTGTCGGATAGATATACGAGAACTTGTTGTTCGACCAATCTCTCGGAGAAGGAGAGGTGGTCGATATCACTTCTCTCTGTATGCATATATGTTCATGACGATCTTCTGTTTCCTTCGTTTGCTTACTAGCTAACTAGCGTGTCTAGTCCTCTCTATACGTATGTATAGTACGTAGCATCGACCAAGCACGGACGTAAGAGAGGACACTTCTCTCTATTAATTATAGCTAGCTAACACAATATATGAAACACCTAAATTAACCCCCCAAAACCCCCAACCCCCCCCCTTTCAAAAAAACAAAAACCCCAGCCACAGAAATGCTGACGCGTGGATGCCAATTGGTCCCGGTTGGTGCCACCAACCGGGACCAAAGGGTCTCCTGCCTGGGCTCTGCGCACTGCCCACGTGGAGGCCCATCAGTCCCGGTTCTGGATTGAACCGGGACTAAAGGTACAGGGCATTAGTACCGACACTTTAGTCCCGGTTCAGGAACCGGGACTAAAGGCCCTTACGAACCGGGACTATAGGCCCTTTTTCTACCAGTGAGAATTGAGCATAGTTATGAGAATATCTAGGTATGATCATGTATATAGGCATCACGTCCAAGACAAGTAGACCGACTCCTTCATGCATCTACTATTATTACTCCACACATCGACCGCTATCCAACATGCATCTAGAGTATTAAGTTCATAAGAATAGAGTAACACTTTAAGCAAGATGACATGATGTAGAGGAATAAACTCATGCAATATGATATAAACCCCATCTTGTTATCCTCGATGGCAACAATACTATACGTGCCTTGCTGCCCCTACTGTCACTGGGAAAGGACAGCGCAAGATTGAACCCAAAGCCAAGCACTTCTCCCATTGCAAGAAAGATCAATCTAGTATCCCAAACCAAACTGATAATTCGAAGAGACTTGCAAAGATAACCAATCATACATAAAATAATTCAGAGAAGATTCAAATATTGTTCATAGATAAACTTGATCATAAACCCACAATTCATCGGTCTCAACAAACACATCGCAAAAGAAGATTACATCAAATAAATCTCCACAATAGAGGGGGAGAACATTGTATTGAGATCCAAAAAGAGAGAAGAAGCCATCTAGCTAATAACTATGGACCCGAAGGTCTGAGGTAAACTACTCACACTTCATCAAAGAGGCTATGGTGTTGATGTAGAAGCCCTCCATGATCGATGCCCCCTCCGGCGGAGCTCCGGAACAGGCCCCAAGATGGGATCTCACGGGTACAGAAGGTTGCAGCTGCGGAATTAGGTTTTTTGGCTCCGTATCTGGTAGTTTGGGGGTACGTAGGTATATATAGGGGGAAGAAGTGCGTCGGTGGAGCAACATGTGGCCCACGAGGGTGGAGGGCGCACCCTGGGGGGTAGGCGCGCCCCCTACCCCGTGCCTTCCTGGTTGATGTCTTGACGTAGGGTCCAAGTCCTCTGGATCACGTTCGTTCCGAAGGTTTCATTCCATTTGGACTCCGTTTGATATTATTTTTCTGTGAAACTCTGAAATAGGCAAAAAACAGCAATTTTGGGTTGGGCCTCCGTTTAATAGGTTAGTCCCAAAAATAATATAAAAGTGTGTAATAAAGCCCAATAATGTCCAAAACAGAATATAATATAGCATGGAACAATAAAAAATTATAGATACATTGGAGACGTATGAAGCATCCCCAAGCTTAATTCCTGCTCGTCCTCGAGTAGGTAAATGATAAAATCAGAATTTTGATGTGGAATGCTACTTGGCATAATTTCAATGTAATTCTTCTTAACTGTGGTATGAATATTCAGATCCGAAAGATTCAAGATAAAAGTTCAATATTGACATAAAAATAATAATACTTCAAGCATACTAACTAAGCAATTATGTCCTCTCAAAATAACATGGCCAAAGAAAGTTCATCCCTACAAAATCATATAGTTTAGTCATGCTCCATTTTCGTCACAAGAATGCTCTCATCATGCGCAACCCCGATGACAAGCCAATCAATTGTTTCATACTTTAGTAATCTCAAACTTTTTCAACCTTCACACAATACATGAGCGTGAGCCATGGATATAGCACTATGGGTGGAATAGAATATAATGATGGAGGTTATGTGGAGAAGAAAAAAAAGGAGAAAGTCTCACATCAACGAGGCTAATCAATGAGCTATGGAGATGCCCATCGATTGATGTTAATGCAAGGAGTAGGGATTGCCATGCAACGGATGAAACTAAGTGGGTGTGGATCCAACTTGCTTGCTCACGAAGACCTAGGGCATTTGAGGGAGCCCATTGTTGGAATATACAAGCCAAGTTCTATAATGAAAAGTTCCCACTAGTATATGAAAGTGACAAAACAAGAGACTCTCTATCATGAAGATTATGGTGCTACTTTGAAGCACAAGTGTGGTAAAAAGGACAGTAACATTGTCCCTTCTCTCTTTTTCTCTCATTTTTTTGGGCCTTCTATTTTTTATGGCCTTTATCTTTTTTTATTTTTCCTCACTTGGGACAATGCTCTAGAAAATGATGATCATCACACTTCTATTTATTTACAACTCAATGATTATAACTCGATACTAGAACAAAGTATGACTCTATATGAATGCCTCCGGCGGTGTACCGGGATATGCAATGAACCAAGAGTGACATGTATGAAAGAATTATGAATGGTGGCTTTGCCACAAATACTATGTCAACTACATGATCATGCAAAGCAATATGACAATGTTGAACGTGTCATGATAAACGGAACGGTGGAAAGTTGCATGGCAATATATCTCGGAATGGCTATGGAAATGCCATAATAGGTAGGTATGGTGGCTGTTTTGAGGAAGATATAAGGAGGTTTATATGTGAAAGAGCGCATCATATCACGGGGTTTGGATACACCGGCGAAGTTTGCACCAACTCTCAATATGAGAAAGGGCAATGCACGGTACCGTAGAGGCTAGCAATGATGGAAAGGTGAGAGTGCGTATAATCCATGGACTCAACATTAGTCATAAAGAACTCACATACTTATTGCAAAAATCTACAAGTCATCAAAAACCAAGCACTACGCGCATGCTCCTAGGGGGATAGATTGGTAGGAAAAGACCATCGCTCGTCCCCAACCGCCACACATAAGGAGGACAATCAAAGAACACCTCATGTTTCAAATTTGTTACATAACGTTTACCATACGTGCATGCTACGGGACTTGCAAACTTCAACACAAGTATTTCTCAAATTCACAACTACTCAACTAGCACAACTTTAATATCACTACCTCCATATCTCAAAACCATCATCAAGCATCAAGCTTCTCTTAGTATTCAACACACTCATAAGAAAGTTTTTACTAGTCTTGAATACCTAGCATATTAGGATTATTTAAGCAAATTACCATGTTGTTTTAGGACTCTCAAAATAATCCAAGTGAAGCATGATAGAATAATAGTTTCTATAAAACAAAACGACCACCTTGCTCTAAAAGATATAAGTGAAGTACTAGAGCAAAAACTATATAACTCAAAAGATATAACTGAAGCACATAGAGTATTCTAATAATTTCCGAATCATGTGTGTCTCTCTCAAAAGGTGTGTACAGCAAGGATGATTGTGGTAAACTAAAAAGCAAAGACTCAAATCATACAAGACGCTCCAATCAAAACACATATCATGTGGTAAATAAAAATATAGCTCCAAGTAAAGTTACCGATGGAAGTAGACGAAAGAGGGGATGCCTTCCGGGGCATCCCCAAGCTTTGGCTTTTTGGTGTCCTTAGATTATCTTGGGGTGCCATGGGCATCCCCAAGCTTAGGCTCTTGCCACTCCTTGTTCCATAATCCATCAAATCTTTCACCCAAAACTTGAAAACTTGACAACACAAAACTTAACAGAAAATCTCGTGAGCTCCGTTAGCGAAAGAAAACAAAACACCACTTCAAGGTATTGTAATGAACTCATTCTTTATTTATATTGGTGTTAAAACTACTGTATTCCAACTTCTCTATGGTTTATAAACTATTTTACTAGCCATAGATTCATCAAAATAAGCAAACAACACACGAAAAACAGAATCTGTCAAAAACAGAACAGTCTGTAGTAATGTGTAACTAACGCAAACTTCTGGAACTCCAAAAATTCATACAAAATAGGAAGACCTAGACAATTTATTTATTGATCAGAAGAAATTGGAATCAATATTTTATCATGTTCTGGTAATTTTTAACAATTATTTTCGTGAACAGAAAGTTTCTGGAATTTACAGCAAGATCAAATAACTATCATCCAAGAAGATCCTATAGGTTTGACTTGGCACAAACACTAATTAAAACATAAAACAAGTCTAACCAGAGGCTAGATCAAATATTTATTCCTAAACAGAAGAAAAAAGCAAAAAAGCTAAAAATAAAATTGGGTTGCCTCCCAACAAGTGCTATTGTTTAACGCCCCTAGCTAGGCATAAAATCAAGGATAAATCTAGGTATTGCCATCTTTGGTAGGCAATCCATAAGTGGCTCTCATGATAGATTCATATGGTAATTTTATTTTCTTTCTAGGAAAGTGTTCCATGCCTTTCCTTAACGGAAATTGGAATCTAATATTTCCTTCCTTCATATCAATAATTGCATCGATCGTTCTAAAGAAAGGTCTACGAAGAATAATAGGAAATGAAGGATTGCAATCGATATCAAGAACAATAAAATCTACGGGCACACAGTTCCTATTTGCAACAATAAGAACATCATTAATTCTTCCCATAGATTTCTTAATGGTGGAATCCGCAAGGTGCAAGTATAAAGAGCAATCATCAAAATCACGGAAACCTAACAAATCGCACAATGTCTTTGGAATCATGGAAACACTAGCACCCAAATCACACAAAGCAAGTCTAACTAGCACAAACACTAATTAAAACATAAAACAAGTCTAACCAGAGGCTAGATCAAATATTTATTCCTAAACAGAAGCAAAAAGCAAAAAGCTAAAAGTAAAATTGGGTTGCCTCCCAACAAGCACTATTGTTTAACGCCCCTAGCTAGGCATAAAATCAAGGATAAATCTAGGTATTGCCATCTTTGGTAGGCAATCCATAAGTGGCTCTCATGATAGATTCATATGGTAATTTTATTTTCTTTCTAGGAAAGTGTTCCATGCCTTTCCTTAAAGGAAATTGGAATCTAATATTTCCTTCCTTCATATCAATAATTGCACCGATCGTTCTAAGGAAAGGTCTACCAAGAATAATAGGAAATGAAGGATTGCAATCGATATCAAGAACAATAAAATCTACGGGCACACAGTTCCTATTTGCAACAATAAGAACATCATTAATTCTTCCCATAGATTTCTTAATGGTGGAATCCGCAAGGTGCAAGTATAAAGAGTAATCATCAAAATCACGGAAACCTAACAAATCGCACAATGTCTTTGGAATCATGGAAACACTAGCACCCAAATCACACAAAGCAAGTCTAACCAGCACAAACACTAATTAAAACATAAAACAAGTCTAACCAGAGGCTAGATCAAATATTTATTCCTAAACAGAAGCAAAAAGCAAAAAAGCTAAAAGTAAAATTGGGTTGCCTCCCAACAAGCACTATTGTTTAACGCCCCTAGCTAGGCATAAAATCAAGGATAAATCTAGGTATTGCCATCTTTGGTAGGCAATCCATAAGTGGCTCTCATGATAGATTCATATGGTAATTTTATTTTCTTTCTAGGAAAGTGTTCCATGCCTTTCCTTAAAGGAAATTGGAATCTAATATTTCCTTCCTTCATATCAATAATTGCACCGATCGTTCTAAGGAAAGGTCTACCAAGAATAATAGGAAATGAAGGATTGCAATCGATATCAAGAACAATAAAATCTACGGGCACATAGTTCCTATTTGCAACAATAAGAACATCATTAATTCTTCCCATAGATTTCTTAATGGTGGAATCCGCAAGGTGCAAGTATAAAGAGCAATCATCAAAATCATGGAAATCTAACAAATCACACAATGTCTTTGGAATCGTGGAAACACTAGCACCCAAATCACACAAAGCATAGCATTCATGATCTTTAATTTTAATTTTAATAGTATGTTCCCACTCATCATAGAGTTTTCTAGGGATAGAAACTTCCAAGTCAAGTTTTTCTTCATAAGATTGCATCAAAGCATCAACGATATGTTTAGTAAAAGCTTTATTTTGACTATAAGCATGAGGAGAATTTAGCACGGATTGCAACCAGGAAATATAATCTATCAAAGAGCAATTATCATAATTAAATTCCTTGAAATCCAATATAGTGGGTTTAGCAACATCTAGAGTCTTGATCTCTTCAATCCCACTTTTATCAATTTTTGCATTAAGATCTAAAAACTCCGAATTTTTGGAACGCCTTCTAGGTAAAGGTGGATCATATTCAGTCCCATCATTATCAAGATTCATATTGCTAAACAAAGATTTAATAGGGGACACATCAATAGCTTTTAGATCTTCATCTTTATTTTCATAGGAACTAGAAGAACACGCTTTTACAAAGCAATCTTTCTTAGCACGCATCCTAGCGGTTCTTTCTTTGCACTCATCTATGAAAATTCTCATGGCTTCGAGAGACTCATTGATATCATGCTTAGGTGGATTAGATCTGAGTTTCAAAGAATCAACATCAAGAGAAATTCTATCAACGTTTCTAGCCAATTCATCAACTTTAAGCAATTTTTCTTCGAGCAAAGCATTGAAATTCTTTTGTGAATTCATAAACTCCTTAACACTAGTCTCAAATCCAGAGGGCATCTTATTAAAGTTCCCATAAGAATTGTTGTAGGAATTACCATAATTATTAGAGGAATTACTAGGATAAGGCCTAGGATTAAAGTTTCCTCTATACGCGTTGTTACCAAAATTATTCCTACCAAAAAAATTTACATCCATAGATTCATTATTATTCTCAATCAAAGTAGACAAAGGCATATCATTAGGATCAGAAGAAACACTCTTAGTAGCAAATAATTTCATAAGTTGATCCATCTTCCCACTCAAAACATTAATTTCTTCTATCGCATGCACCTTTTTACTAGTAGATCTTTCAGTGTGCCATTGAGAATAATTAACTATAATTTTATCTAGGAGTTTAGTAGCTTCTCCTAAAGTGATTTCCATAAAAGTTCCTCCCGCGGCTGAATCTAAAAGATTTCTAGAAGCAAAATTCAATCCGGCATAAAATTTTTGTATAATCATCCACAAATTCAAACCATGTGTAGGGCAATTATGTATCATTAATTTCATCCTCTCCCAAGCTTGTGCAACATGTTCATGATCAAGTTTCTTAAAATTCATAATATCATTTCTAAGAGAGATGATCTTAGTGGGAGGAAAATATTTAGAGATAAAAGCATCTTTGCACTTATTCCAAGAATTAATACTATTTTTAGGCAAAGATGAAAACCAAGCTTTAGCATGATCTCTAAGCGAAAAGGGAAATAGCTTCAGTTTAACAATATCATTATCCACATCTTTCTTCTTTTGCATATCAGACAAATCAACGAAGCTATTTAGATGGGTAGCGGCATCTTCACTAGGAAGGCCGGCGAATTAATCTTTCATGACAAGATTCAACAAAGCAGCATTGATTCACAAGATTCAGTATCGGTAAGAGAAGCAATCGGAGTGCTAAAGAAATCATTGTAGTTGGTATTGGTGAAGTCACACAATTTAGTATTATCTTGAGCCATCGTGACAAGCAAGCAATCCAACACACGAGCAAACAAGAGACGGGCAAAAAGAGGCAAATGGAAAAGAGAGGGCAAATAAAATGGCAAGGATGAAGTGGGGGAGAGGAAAATGAGAGGCAAATGGCAAATAATGTAATGCGGGAGATAAGGGTTTGTGATGGGTAGTTGGTATGTTGACTTCTGCGTAGACTCCCCGGCAATGGCGCTAGAAATCCTTCTTGATACCTCTTGAGCACTGCATTGGTTTTCCCTTGAAGAGGAAAGGGTGATGCAGCAAAGTAGCGTAAGTATTTCCCTCAGTTTTTGAGAACCAAGGTATCAATCCAGTAGGAGGCCACGCGCAAGTCCCTCGCACCTGCACAAACAAATAAATCCTCGCAACCAACACAATAAAGGGGTTGTCAATCCCTTCACGGTCACTTACGAGAGTGAGATCTGATAGATATGATAGGATAATATTTTTGGTATTTTTATGATAAAGATGCAAAGTATAATAAAAGGTAATAAAAATAGCTAAGTGTTGGAAGATTAATATGATAGAAAATAGACCCGGGGGCCATAGGTTTCACTAGTGGCTTCTCTCAAGAGCATAAGTATTATGGTGGGTGAACAAATTACTGTTGAGCAATTCACAGAATTGAGCATAGTTATGAGAATATCTAGGTATGATCATGTACATAGGCATCACGTCCAACACAAGTAGACCGACTCCTGCCTGCATCTACTACTATTACTCCACACATCGACCGCTATCCAGCATGCATCTAGAGTATTAAGTTCATAAGAACGGAGTAACGCTTTAAGCAAGATGACATGATGTAGAGGGATAAACTCATGCAATATGATATAAAACCCATCTTGTTATCCTCGATGGCAACAATACTATACATGCCTTGCTGTCCCTACTGTCACTGGGAAAGAACACCGCAAGATTGAACCCAAAGCTAAGCACTTCTCCCATTGTAAGAAAGATCAATCTAGTAGGCCAAACCGAACTGATAATTCAAAGAGACTTGCAAAGATAACCAATCATACATAAAAGAATTCAGAGAAGATTCAAATATTGTTCATAGATAAACTTGATCATAAACCCACATGACGGCGGTCTCAACAAACACACCGCAAAACAAGATTACATCGAATAGATCTCCACAAGAGAGGGGGATCACATTGTATTGAGATCCAAAAAGAGAGAAGCCATCTAGCTAATAACTATGGACCCGAAGGTCTGAGGTAAACTACTCACACTTCATCGGAGAGGCTATGGTGTTGATGTAGAAGCCCTCCGTGATCGATGCCCCTCAGGCGGAGCTCTGGAACAGGCCCCAAGATGGCATCTCACGGGTACAAAAGGTTGTGGCGGTGGAATTAGGTTTTTGGCTCCGTATCAGGTAGTTTGGGGGTACGTACAGGGGCGATTCTACTGGGGGGGCTTTAACAGGCTCAAGCCCCCCCTCCAGCACTGTAAAATTTGTTTCTACTACTAGTTTTAAGGCCCAGCCCAACTACTTGCAGGCCCAATCCAACACATATTTGCATGACCCAGGCAGCCCAGCCCGCCCTCCATTTTTTTCTAGATTCGCCACTGGGTACGTAGGTATATATAGGAGGAAGAAGTACGTCGGTGGAGCAACTTGGGGCCTGCGAGGGTGGAGGGCGCGTCATGGGGGGGTAGGCGCGCCCCCTACCTCGTGCCTTCCTGGTTGATGTCTTGATGTAGGGTCCAAGTCCTCTGGATCATGTTCGTTCTGAAAATCACGTTCCCGAATGTTTTATTCCGTTTGGACTCCGTTTGATATTCTTTTTCTGCGGAACTCTGAAATTGGCACAAAAAACGCAATTCTGGGCTGGCCCTCCGGTTAATAGGTTAGTCCCAAAAATAATATAAAAGTGTATAATAAAGCCCAATAATGTCCAAAACAAAATATAATATAGCATGGAACAATCAAAAATTATAGATACATTGGAGACGTATCAATACACACACAAATAAAAGGTAAATATATTGTGGCTAACTCAGTACCGAGTGTCGATAACCATTTTCGGTAATAGCTGCATGTACCGAGAGCCCTCTCGGTACAGGTCGTAACCCTTGGTCTAGGGGTCTTCACGGTTTGTAGCCGTGCTCGGTAAGAATTTTTCTCCCTACTGCAAGTATCTCTTTCTTTCCTGGCCTAATTAATTTACTTGCTGCTAATGAACAAATTAGCCACGGATAACTTCATACTAAATACGCTATAATTTTGTGCCTTGGGCACCATGGCAAAAATAATATACCTTATATAAAGGAACGGAGGGAGTAGTGCTTAGAAGTTGAGATTTGAAAAAATCTAACACAAAACACAAGTCATGGCATTTTGAAACTTTAGTCATTAAAGGATATGAAATATCAGACAAAAAACATACATGGCAAAAGAACACACACAAAAAAGGAAAATAGGATGTGGCATATACTTTGCCGAGCGTCGGAAAACGACTCTCAATAATATGGAAAGTAACTGACGGAGCCGTCTGTTTCCAACGGGTATGCCACGTGGCTCCTCTTTGCCGTGCGGTGCTTGTTCACCGTGAGATAGTGACGGCAATGTAGGTAGTTGCCGTGAAGCCAGGTTTGCCCAGAGTGGCTCTCAGCTTTGTTTAGTTTGCCGAGTGTCCGTGTTTTGACTCTCGGCGAAGACCCTGACACCCGGCGTATATGAAAATTCCAGTAGTGCTAGTGATTCATACATAGTTCATGGTGGGTTGGATCCATGGCGAGGTTAAAAAGTGGTTAACTAATAGTTTTTTTTTGCGAGTAGTGGTTAACTAATTTATGAGTTGTGGGTTGTTTCATGGATTCATGGCAGGATCAGCATCGTGTAGGTGGCATAGAGGGTGGGAGCGCTGTCCCGGGGACCTCATCGCCGGCATCAACGCCATGTTGCCGAGAGAGCACAAGATCAACGTCGTCGGCGGCGTGGATGAGCATGAGCTTGATGGTTGTTTTGTGAGAGGCGTGAACCTGGACAACCACAATCACAATGACGATATGGTCCAGTGATGTATACTATCTCACTACTGTAGTCTGTAGTATAGGCCTTGTTTGGTTAAAAAGTCCTAGGACCTTTTTTAGTCCCAACTAAAAAATCCCTAAACCCTACCTGTTTGGTTCTAGGGACTAAACATGGACTAGAGGTTATTAAATGATATGCTAAAAGAACATGTTACCCTAGTAATGAACTAATAGAGATAAGGTGCGGTGTGATACGTCTCCAACGTATCTACTTTTCCTAACGCTTTTCCTCTAGTTTTGGACTCTAATTTGCATGATTTGAATGAAACTAACCCCGGACTGACGCTGTTTTCAGCAGAACTACCATGGTGTTGTTTTTGTGCAGAAATAAAAGTTCTCGGAATGGAACAAAACTTTGCAAGGAATTTTTATATAATAAATAAGAATTTCTGGAGCCAAGACCTACCGGAGCGGGGCCCCTGGGTGGTCACAACCCACCAGGGTGCGCCCCCATCTCCTAGTGCGCCCAGGTGGGTTGTCACCACCTGGTGGCCCCGCAGACCCTGATTTCGACGCTACAAAATCCTATTTTTCTAGGAAAAAAATCAGGGAGAAAGAATTATCACGATCCACGAGACGGAGCCGCCGTCACCTCATGTTCTTTATCGGGGGCCGGATCTAGAGTCCGTTTGGGGCTCCGGAGAGGGGTGTCTTTGTTCTTCGTCATTACCAACCCTTCTCCATCGCCAATTCCATGATGCTCCCCACCGGGAGTGAGTAATTCCTTCGTGGGCTCACGGGTCGGTGAGGAGTTGGATGAGATTCATCATGTAATCGAGTTAGTTTTGTTAGGGCTTGATCCCTAGTATCCACTATGTTCTAAGGTTGATGTTGCTATGACTTTGCCATGCTTAATGCTTGTTACTTTGGGCCCGGGTGCCATGATTTCAGATCTGAACCATTTATGTTATCACCATTATATCCATGTTCTAGATCCGATCTTGCAAGTTATAGTCACCTACTACGTGTTATGATCCGGCAACCCCGGACTGACAATAGTCGGGACCACTCCCGGTGATGACCGTAGTTTGAGGAGTTCATGTATTCACTATGTGTTAATGTTTTGCTCTGGTTCTCTATTAAAAGGAGGCATTAATTTCCCTTAGTTTCTAATATGGACCCCACTGCCACGGGAGGGTAGGACAAAAGATGTCATGCAAGTTCTTTCCATAAGCACGTATGACTATTTACGGAATACATGCCTACATTCTATTGACGAACTAGAGCTAGTGCCGTATCGCCCTAGGTTATAACTGTCTCATGATGAATATCATCCAACAAGTCACCGATCCAATGCCTACGGATTTATCTTATATTGTTTCTGCTAAGTTACTACTGCTATCATCACTATTACACTCACTACAAAATTACTGCTATCTCTGTTACTGTTACCGTTGCTGCTGCTACTATTATCAAAACTATCATATTACTTTGCTATTGATTACTTGCTGCAGATAATTAATCTCCAAGTGTGGTTGAATTGACAACTCAACTGCTAATACCTTCAAATATTCTTTGGCTCCCCTTGTGTCGAATCTATAAATTTGGGTTGAATACTCTACCCTCGAAAACTTTTGCGATCCCCTATACTTGTGGGTTATCAAGACCTTTTTCTGGCGCCATTTCCGGGTAGCATAGCTATATTTGTTGAGTCCCTTGGGATTATTATCAATTTATCACTATGAAGAATCTGAAGGATCCTAAGACTAAGATTTATCCCTCTAAGACGATGGGAGGTAAGGAACTGCCATCCAGTTCTGCTTTAGATTCACCTTCTGTTATGAGTAAACTTGCAACACCACCACATGCTATCAATTCTTATATGTCGCAAGTTATTGATGATGCTACTTCTGCTATGGATAATGCTTACGATGATGCTAGTACCTTGCTTAATGACGATGATGTGCCACTTGGTGAATTTCTTGATGAACAAATTGCTAGAGTAATACAACATGATGTTGTTGAATTTGATGATGAGCTTGAAACTGAAACTACTGAAACACCTGCTAGAACTAGCCTTCCTAGATATGAATTGCCTAAGGTACCAGAAGGTTATGTTATGAATGAGGAAACAACTAGAGATATTCTTGCTTGTAAGGATAGAGATGATCTAGAGAAATTACTATGCAAGTATAAAGAAAAATCTCTAAATGCTAGAGTGAAATATGATCCTAAGTTTGCTACATCACCAATCTTTATTGCTGATAAGGATTATGAATTCTCTGTCGACCCAGAGTTAATTACTTTGGTTGAATCTGATCCTTTCCGTGGTTATGAAACTGAAACCGTTGTGGCACATCTTACTAAGTTGAATGACATAGCCACCCTTTTTACTCATGATGAGAAAACTCGCAATTACTTTATTCTCAAATTATTTACTTTCTCATTAAAGGGTGATGCTAAAGCTTGGTACAATACTCTTACTCCTGGTTGTGTGCGTAGTCCCCAGGATATGATGTATTACTTCTCTGAAAAATATTTTCCTGCTCATAAGAAACAAGTTACCTTACAGGAAATATTTAACTTTGTGCAAATTAAAGAAAAGAGTCTCCCACAAGCTTGGGGGAGGCTTTGCCAATTACTTAATGCTTTGCCTGATCATCCTATTAAGAAAAATGAAATACTTGATATATTCTATAATGGACTAACCGGTGCTTCTAGGGACTTCCTAGATAGTTGTGCTAGTTGTGTTTTCAGGGAATGAACTGTTGGACAAGCTGAAGAATTATTGAATAACATATTGAAAAATTATGATGATTGGACTCTTCCTGAACCACCGACTAAACCCACTCCAAAGAAGAGGGGTATATTATATCTCAGTCCTGAAGATATGCAAGAGGCAAAGAAATCTATGAAGGAAAAGGGTATTAAAGCTGAGGATGTTAAAATTTTACCTCCTATTGAATAAATACATGGGCTTAATACACCACCACTGCCTAAGGTGGTAGAGGTAAATTCACTAATGAAATTCAATGATAGTGACAATCCTCACAATATACATCCTAGTCAATGCCTTTATGAGTTTGAAAACTACATTAGAAAACAAGATCACTTCAATGCAAATGTTATGAAACAATTGAAATACAACTCTGATATGATTGCTCGCTTGAGTGACTTGTTATTTAGAATCTCAAATGATGTTAGAGGTGCTGGAAAACATGCTTCTATGGTACAAACCCACTTAGAACAAGTTGCTAAATCACAAAGAGAATTGCTTGATGGAATGAATAATAATATACATGACTTTGTTGTTAGAGTTGCAACTAGAGGAGGTAAAATGACTCAGCAACCACTTTATCCTGATGGACACCCAAAAAGAATTGAATAAGATTCACAAAAGAAATAACACTAGTGCACCTAGTCCTCCTAAAAAGAAAAAGAAGAAGAAAAATGATAGGACTTTGCATGCTTCTAGTGAACCTGAAGTAGAGGAACCCCCTGATAATGAAAATGAAACTTCTATATCAGATGCTGAAACTCAATCTAGTAATGAACATCCACCTAGTGATAATGAAAAATATAATGCTGATGTTCATGAAGATACTCAACCAAACAATGAAAAAGAACCAGACAATGATATTGAGATAGAACCACCTATTGATCTTGATAACCCACAAACCAAAAATAAAAGGTATGATAAAAGAGAATTCATTGCTAGAAAACACGGTAAATAAAGAGAACCTTGGTTTCAAAAACCTATGCCTTTTCCACCCAAGTCAACTAAAAAGAAAGATGATGAAGAATTTGAATGCTTTGCTGAAATGCTGAGGCTAGTCTTTTTGCGTACTCGCTTGACTGATATCTTGAAAATGCCTCCTTATTCAAAGTATATGAAAGACATCATCACTAATAAGAGAAAAATATCGGAAGCTGAAATCTCCACTATGCTTGCTAATTATACTTGCAAAGATGGAGTACCTAAAAAACTTGGAGATCCAGGAATACCAACTATGCCTTGCTCTATGAAAAAGAATTATGTGAAAACTGCTTTATGTGATTTAGGAGCTGGTGTTAGTGTTATGCCTTTCTCTTTATATAAAAGACTTGATTTGAATAAACTCACACCTACTGAAATATCTTTGCAAATGGCTGACAAATCAACTGCCATACCTATCGGTATTTGTGAGGATGTGCCCGTTGTTGTTGCTAATGTTATTATTTTGACTGACTTTGTTATACTTGAGATGTCCGAGGACGACAACATGTCGATTATCCTTGACAGATCCTTCTTGAACACTGTAGGGGCTGTTATTGATTGCAATAAAAGCAAGGTCACTTTTTATATTAATGGTAATGAGCATATGGTGCACTTTCCGAAGAAACAATTCCAAATGAATGGTATTAATGTTATTGAAAAATTTCCGACAATCACTATTGGAAGTTTTCAAATACCTCTACCTACTGTTAAAAAGAAATATGAAATGCTTATTGTTGGGGACATTCATATCCCCATTGAGGTAACTTAGTGATTTACGAAAGTTCTTCAGTTTCATGCTAATCGAAAGTGGTTGTTAATAAGACTTGATCAACCATATTAATGGATCATTTTTGAGCGGTATGAAGTTGATGAATTTAGTAAGCACTACCTTCTGTCCCTACCTTTTTGTTTTCTGTTTTTATTAGTTAAATAAACTAAAATTCCATGTTTTGTCTGTTTTTTGAATTTCCCGTGCAATAAAAAAATGATGACCCAAAAATAAAAGTTTTCAAAATGCTCTGAAAATTTAATATGATTTTTTTTCTGAATATTTCTGAATTTTTGGTGCAAATAACTTCAGAGGGAGGTGCACCAGGTGGGCACAACCCACCTGGGCGCGCCAGGACCCCCATGGGCGCCCTGGTGGGTTGTGGTCCCCACATGGGTCCCCTCACTTATCTCTTTACACCACATCATAACCTACCTCCATAAAAAATTCCTCATAGCTCTCTCTCTCTCTTGTGTTCTTGCTCTCAAACCTGTGGATTTCGGTCTCTTTGCTCGAAGCTCCGTTTCTGAAACTGTTTCGAGGGATTGTTGCTTGGTATGTGACTCCACCATTTGTCCAATTAGTTTTTTTAGTGGTTTATATTTTGAATAATTAGCTACTCTTGGTGCTGCTGTAGATGAGCTTGCCTGTTAAATTCTTAGAGTTCTAAGTAGTTTGAATGCTTGCTATGGCCTCTATGTATCCCTATGAGTAGTTTATTAATTTTGTGAAGTTTTGTTGAGAAAAATTTGTAGACTAAAAAATATTCAGATTTTTTTTGTTCATAGGAAAATCATGAATATTTTTAAGAAGTTTGCTTCTAAGAAGAACTCCAAGGGCGTTATTGGGGAGTCATCTGACAGTGATCTCCATCCTCGGAGGTTGGCGGAGGTGCGGCCGTGTGAATGGCCGCACACCCAGTTCATGGAAGAGGCTGGAATTCTTCAGGAGTTCACACAATATGCTGCTAATGTCAGCCTCACCAACTTCATCGCAGATGAGTGTGAACAATATCAAATCCTCACAAACATCTTTGTTCAAAGTTTTACTTTCCTGCCTAGGAATAATCCTCCTGAAGTGAGCTTTGATTTATGTGCTGAAAACCATCAGATACCACTTACTGAATTTTGTGACATTTGCCTGATCCCTTCTGATGGGAGCTTAGCTGAGCCTAAGCCGGCTGGGTTTGAGGCCTTTTATCACACTTTGACAGTGGGAGATGAGAGAGGAGTGTCAGCTACCACTGCCGCTAGCATACACTTTCCTGCCGTACATTATTTTGCTTTATTTGTTGCTAAGTGTTTGCTTGCTAGAGAGAAAGTAGGTGCGCTCAGTGCACCAGACTTTGTTGTTTTACGTCGTGCATTAGAGGGCGACAACACCCATAGTTTGGGAGCTATTGTGGCTCGTCGCCTCCATCTTAATAAATCCCAGGGTAAAATACATGGTGGGATTTTTGCCACTCGTTTGGCGGCTCGCTTTAATGTTGAGATACGCCATCATGATTACCCTCTGACCAAGGTTTACCTAGACTGTGCAGCCATGGAACACCATCATTTTCTTGCACGAGATTATCCTAACATTCCTATTCCTTATAACCTGGTCTTTAGCGTTAAAACTCGTGATATTATTCCATTGCCTACACCTGCTTTGTTTGATTCTGTTGCTAGGGCGGATATATGATTATGCCTGTGGACATCATCACCTACCGGAACACCCAGACTGTTGCAGAGGCAGAGGAGGAGCCTCAGCAGTGGGATGAGTAGATGCCTGCTCCTCAGCATCCCTACTACCATCCAGGCTACTGATCGACTACCAAGTTAGGCCAAAAGCCTAAGCTTTGGGGGAGTATGGTGTTTCTCACCGACATTACATTCATGTCCACTCATTTCTGTTTGTCGGTGTTCACACTTTTTCATTGTATATGCTTAGATTTATTTTCTTGCCTTCTTCTTATGTGTTTGAACAACTTTAGAAAAAACAAAAAAAATTAGTTGTAGTAGTTTACTTTCTTTGTATGCTTAGTAGTAGCCCTTAATAGAAAACCCAAAAAGATTTCCTTGTTCTTCTTTTGCTTGTTGGGAGCTTTCCCGTGTAAATAGTTTTTCTCGTTTTTTCTTTTCCCTTTTATTTGCTTGTTCTAGAAAACCAAAAACTCCAAAAGTATTTCAATGTGTTTCTCTGAATTTCTTTTCTTTTTATTCGAGTCTTACCGAGGAGAAGACCACGATGAAAATGTTGGGTGGCTCTTATATGAATAATTGTGGAACTAATAAAGAGCACATTTTACCTTGTCTTCTCCTGTTGAATAAATGTTTGCAGATTCCAGCTTAGTCCATGGCACTCTTGCACTATTATTATTTTCATATCGTTCGGTCATGCAAGTGAAAGGCAATGATGAAGACATTCGATGAACTGGTCGTGGCAGAGAGAAACTGGTATGAACTCGACTTGTTCTGTTTGTGTAAATATGTTTAACCTAGTATCCATGATTCAGCCCATTATGATTAAACATGTTTGCAATGAGAATTAGAGACTATAGTTTCTCATGCCATGCATAAGTAGCTGGGAGTGGATAATGATTTATCTTGGATATCAACATAGTGTTAAAATGATTGTGATGTAGTATGATGATATGGTATCCTCCTCGGAATGTTCGAGTGGCTTGATTGGCACATGTTCATGCATGTAGTTGAATCAAAACCAACATAGCCTCTATGATATTTATGCTCATGGTCATCATATCCTACTCATGCTAGTGTCCAGTGTTACTTACGCATAATGCATGGTTATGTTGCTCATGTGCAACCAAGACGACCCTCTGGAAAGATCTCATACTTCCTGAGATTTGCCGCCACCTCTTCATGCAAGAATCATGGACTAGCACTATCAAGTGGATAGCAACCTGGGGCGTCAGAGAAACTCATCTCGGCAAAGTCTATCTTTGCCTTTTCGTCAATGCCCGCTAAAGTACAGATTGTCGCGATCCTAGCAAACTACCGACTTTCTACTTAACCAGCTAATTTCCTCATCTTCTTCTGCTTGTAAATTAAATCTCATATTTTGTAAGAATAAGTTCATTCAATGTAAGTAGAATGTAGTTACTAGGGTTGAGGCAAATCATCCAGCGTATAAAATTTTCAGACCGGAGAAAGAGCATCCACAACCACAGGGTCGTGATGATAGTTCCATATAGACTTTCCACAAAGTAGACAAGGTCTGATGTACTACACCCGGGTCATCGTCTGGCCACGACCATATCAAATCCATGCTCATTTCTTCGCATTATATCAACTTTTAATAATGTAGTTAAATATTCCTTTCAAAGTAGAAATCAAACAAAAGCTAGTCATGCTATTTTTTCTCGAATACGCATGAGTGTGCGTACTATATATTAAAGAGGAGAAAAGGGGGTGAAGAGCCCCTCCACGTTGGTGGTTACATACTCACATGACCCCAACTCCACCCAAGCTAACAACTTACAAGCTAACTACTCGCTACATGACCCACCTCCATGGCCATTAGGAACCGGCCCATGTCTACTTTAAGCAATCCTGCCATCTTCCACGCCGTGCACTCTACCGCCACCCTATGAATTACAAACGCGGTCGACGGGGCATCCCTATCGAACACAATGCCATTCCAATGCTTCCAAAGCTCCCAAAGTACGAGAACGATCAATGTCCGTGTATCCTTTTTCTCTATGGCACTGTCCGCGGTGGTCACACACCACTCGCCAAGACTAGATGTTGCTGTTGGAGCCCATTACGACTTCCCCCAAGCCGTGCACACCCTCAACCACACCTCCCTAGTGAAGGCACACTGTAGCATTATGTGGTTCATGCTCTCCTCAAGTTGATCATAGAACGGGCATGTTTCCTCATGCTCCAATCCATGGCTCGCCAATCTATCTGAGGTCCAACATCTATTCTGAATTGCAAGCCAGGTAAAGAATCTGCATCTCAAAGGAGCTTTGGACTTCCATGTGAACTGCGCCGTTGAAACTTCCTCCCTAGCCCAGAATTTAGTCTGATATGCCGATCTCGTGGAGAAGGAACCGCTTGGCTCCCAAGCCCACCTTACTGAGTCAACCAAATCCTGGTGCAACTGGACCTACTCCATTCGTTCCCACAAGCTTAGATATTCCTGAAGCATCTGGCTCGTCAACTCTGGGCCTATGTCCAACGCCCAAGCTCTGTTCATCAAACCTTGGCTAATTGTACGGCTGCTTCGTATCCTCGGTCTCACCGTACCATATATTGTTGGCGCCAATTCCTCCACTCTGTATCCATCCGCCCATCTATCTTCCCAAAACAACGTGCTCTCTGCATTACCCACCGTTGCGTGGGTGGCAGCCTGGAAGATGTGCATCAACCGTTTGGGAACTGGAATATCAAACTCTGCCCACGGTCTCGATGTATCCACTCATTTCAGCCAGGGCCACCGTGCTTGCATGGCCGTATTCAGCCATTTGAGATTAGGAATGCCAAGTCTGCCTGCCCACCTCGACGAACACACTTGCTCCCAAGCCACTCTACAGTGGCCACCGGACGCCTACTCCTTGGCACACCACAAGAACCCTCTGCAAATCTTGTTCATGGCCTTTATGACCTTGTGCGGGATGTCTAACGCCATCATCGTATGTATAGGGATCGCACAAAGCACTGACTGGACAAGGGTCATTCTACCACTCTTCGGCATGTTGGCCGCAATCCATCTAGGAAGGCACCGTGCCAGCTAATCCACCATACCCATAAGCTACGCTGCTGTTTGCTTTCGCAGGGTGAGAGGGAGCCCCAAGTAGTTGCATGGATAAGAACCTTGTGGGCAGCCAAGCACCTGCACCACCCTCTCCATGATTTCCAAGTTGCACTGTATTGGTAAAGCTGCGCTCTTCTGCAAGTTGACTCTGAGACCTGACGCTTCGCCAAAGAGACGCAGCAGGGCTGCACACGTAGTTAGATCCTCCACTTCTGGTTTCAGAAAGATCATGACATCATCCGTAAACATGGAAACCCTCTGAGTTAAACCCCTCGATGCTAGCGGAGATAGAGTGCCTCGCTCAAGAGCAACGTCAAACATTCTCTGAAGTGGCTCCATTGTGAGAATGAATAGCATCGGAGAGACGTGATCCCCTTGCCGCAAGCCTTGGCAATTGTATATAGGCTCGCCCAGCACACCATTGACCATGATCCTCGTTGACGATGTTGCAAGCAGTCCACAAATCCAGTCAATCCACTTGGTGCTAAAGCCCATGCATCTCATCACTTCCACCAAAAAGGGCCACTGGACCGAATCAAACGCCTTCGAGATATCGAGCTTGAGCATGATGGCTGGCTGTTTAAGCGCGTGCAGTCTCCTTGTTGTACTTTGCACCAACATGAAGTTGTCATGTATGGAACGGCCCCTGACGAAGGCACTCTGGTGCTTGCCAACCAGCCCCGGGAGCTCCAAAGCCAATCTAACTGCGATCAACTTATCAATGATCTTGATCACTCCATGGACTAGGCTCACCGGCCTGAAATCTTTTACGTCAATCGCTCCATCCACCTTCGGCAACAATGAGACAATTGCCTTGTTGATAGCATACAAGCCTCTCACATCTCCACGAAAGAAGGAGTCAAGCGCAGCCATGATGTCCTCCTTTATAATCTCCCAACATGTTGCATACAAACGACCGGTTAATCCATCCGGGCCTGCGGCCTTGTCCATAGGCATTGCAATTACCACCCGCCGCACCTCCTCCTCCGTGAAGGCAATGTATAAGACCGGCATGTCCAGGCAAGGGAGCTGGAGCGTTTCTAGGTTGATGGAGGTCGTTCACTGGTGAGCTGCTCCAAACAGATTCTTATAATACCCGTCCACCATGCTTGCAATCTCATCTTGGTTTGTGGCCACTGAATTCCCATTCGACAGCAAGGTGATCATGTTTCTCCGTTGTCGGTGACACGCCGACTGGTGAAAGAGCCTCATGTTACCATCTCCCTCCCGAAGGAAAGGAATCCTAGACCACTGTCACGCAATGGTCCGTTCAAGAGAGCACAGCCCCAACAGCTTATGCTTAAGCAATCTCCGTAGTTCCCGCTCCTGATCAGAAAGAGCTCTCGTGTCCATAGCCTTGTCTAGCCGCTGGATCACTTCCAGCGCGATTGCAATTTGGAACTTCACATTACCAATCCACCGATCACTCCATCTCTTTAAGCTCTTTGTCGTGGCTCTCAGCTTCCTATCCAGAGTTATGAAAGGATTAGTGCCACGGGGAACCGAAGCCCAGGCCTCCGCTACGGTATCCATAAAACCCTCGGCCTTTGTCCAAAAAGCCTCAAACTTGAAGCGCGATCCCACGCACAGCTCCGCGTTCAAATCCAGCAGGAGTGGACAGTGGTCCGAGATGGCTGAGCCCACTGCGCTAAGGCAGCAGGTCGGGTGCAGCTCTTCCCACGACACAGTACAGAAAACACGGTCCACCTTCTCAAGAGTCATACTAATAATTAGGTATGGTCATGAGTTCCTAACTCACAGGATAGCCAACGGTTTGCTATTTCCCAATCGTATGTGCTCAAAGAAATAGCTATAGCTAAATCAATGCTGAAATCCCTTCAATGTGCTCTCCTAAAAAGTGTTCGAAGTAAATTCAAGAGGCAAATGACAAATAGTAGAATAGTTGTTCTCATTGTTTGATATGTTGCTAAAACTCCTTCAAACCCAGTGGGAAAAATAAGGAGAAAATGATACAACATATAATTGTCATTATCTCTTTTAACTCAATACGAGAAAAACTCATAGAGTTTAGAGGACAATAAATGTGTCATATATACTTTCCCAAAACCCCGATGGGGAAAACAGGAAGTATGACATATGATCTCATGTTGATATTACCTCATTAAAAACCTTTATGAGAACTTGTAAAGTAAATTCATGAAGGGAAAAAGAGTATAATATGATGCATTGAACAGAAACAATTCAGGAAGATACTCCCCCTGATTCTTGCAAAATTCGAAGCCGTCACATACCAAAACATAGAAGTTGGTAGAGACCCGCTGAACAAATCAGTCGCATGATTTGACTTGCAAGATATGCAATATAGTGATATTGCTTATTATGTAACATGTTTGCATACGAGCAACACAAGAAACATTATCGTTGAGATAATGGTTGGTGGATGTAGCCATGAGGTCTGTTTCGAAGACTCTTCATGAGAGGGCTACCACACCTAGTAGGAACACTAAACTTGTCTACGATCTGACATAGTGGGGATCTGATCGATGTATCCAATGATATTGGTGTTCAGATTTCTCCAAAACTGAAAAATCAGGACAAGATGTTTCATACCTTGGAGATATCGAAAGATATTCTTGAGTACCAACCAATTGTGTTTGGTCAGTCCAATGGCATATGGAACGTTGAGTCCCAATATCTCATTTCCATCATCTCTTGGTCTAAATAGATCTTTCTCTACGTCTAGAGAATGAACTACCATGAGAGTTATGGATTGATAATATTTGTCCACAATGAATTTCTCCAATATATCTTGGATATAGACAACATAGAATACCATAATGTATGAATGAAGGTGCTCAAGTTGTAGTAACGAGCGGTGTTTTGGTTTACCCAAATCCTTCATTTAAACTCCGTCATTAGATGATTACATGTGTCGTCATTGCAGACATACAAACATGGATAATCATCTTTGCAGGAGTAATCCTTTTGTATAAGGAACTCACTATGTCGGTTGTACCATATGTACCGACACAATAAGTCGTATGGTGACTTACTAGTTTTACACAATGTATGTTGCATTTTGTATTTCGATTCAGAATTGAAATTCCATCAGAAATCAATCATATATGTCTGAATCTAGTGATCCACATGGATATGTAATCACTACATCTATCAACTGCAGAGATAGATGATTTTGTATTGCCAATGATATAAGTTATCGGAAAGAGATTCCACCTCTGGAGAATAGTTGGGTATCTGCGTGAACCCTTATGCTACAATACTTGCTCTTTGTTTCACCACCTCATTGTTCTCAATTCTGTTTCCAGAAGAAAACTGGTGTAGGTATTGCTTATGAATACCTTCCCATTATTGAGCAAGATCATTTCTACCTAGATTATACCCTTTGCTTGAGTTCAGTCCGAGTGTTGTTCACACTTTGCCATGGCCATGGTCTTTGGATCTGAATCATTTGAAAGGTTTTTGCAATCTAGTTGAGAAATGTATGTCGACAATTGTAGACTTTTGGTTATATGATTCTCCAGAATCTATATATCAATATATAGTTGATGGAAATATCGTTACCCATGGTGACTGCTCGCGATTTCCCAATGCGATTGAGTCGGGTATTCCGATGTCCCGGTCATTATGTGCACTATGACCTGGGTTGGTGGAGGTTTCCCGTCCATTGGGTGTATACTACCCATTAGGTGTCTATCAACGTGAAGTTGACTTGCATTTACTGATTCACAGGCCTTGATATCCTTGCTTGCAAGAAGCTGAATCCTGATGTACTTCTGCCATACATCTCCCCTGTTGCTTTGAACGGGGAGTGGAGTGAATTTTGTTGCTACCTCCACTCTTTCAGGCGTACTTTTGCGAGATTGTAGGATTGCGTGACACCTTTATAGTCAGTAAATGAATTTGGCAGGTTATTTGCAATGTGTTGCAAATCTTCTGAACGCATGGTTCAGATCTTTGAGTACGTGGATTTAAGGCAGGAATGTGTTCAACATTCCACTAATTTCCTGGCATTCTTTATGGTACTTGAATTCTCCCCCTAATGCCTGGAAATATTCCTCATTGAATCAACATACTGGCCTTGAATAACTTCACATTTGAGGGGCTTGAGGTATTGACGGAAATACAGTTATTCCTCACATAGATCCCAACTATATGTTGAGGGGCCAATGATGTATGCCGGGTGGTGATATCCGTGTGTAACCAAATTACCGCAGATAGGAAATACTTGGTAGATTTCCACGTATCAAAGATAGAGGGAATAATATAATGCAGTTTGGTCATGAGCGTGTAAGACTGCATGACTCCAACGTAAAGTTGGTAAGTTGCAATTCCAAAGTAAAGATTATGCAATGAGCTTAACTCTTTGGATAGGATTTTACCAAACCATTTTGAGTCTAGACATTAGGACAAATTGCTAAACTTCAATCCAAGGGCCATAAAGAAGGCACTCAAGGAGAAGTCTGCAAAGTTATCCATTCGATTTGCTTGAAATCGATGTCAGGATAATGAGCCAATGGTTTTGTGTGAATAAAGCACACACTTAAGACCATCGTGTAGACATGTCCTTTAGAACCATGGAATACCTGAATAGTCTACTCAATGGTTGGGAAGAGCCACTTACCTCGACTTGATGCATTCAAGGAGTCTGAGTGGTTCAACATACACTTTAAGGTGTACAAGCCTTAAAATTTGCCTCCTTGTGTCACATGTAGTGCACATAAAATCCAAATATTGTTAGAATGTAGCATCATAATAATCATAAACCACTGGAATTGCTGATAGTTTCGGTTTCAAACCCAATGTCAATGATGACCAAAGCAGGAATGCCAAGTTTGTCATGCAAAAGACACTCCGGAAAACTATCTCGTACGTAACATGTGCTACAGGTTTTGTAGTATGTGTAGTGCAAAGCCAATTATACATAGAGAATGTGTTTGCCATATCCGTTGCATATGGTAAAGAGAAGATATTCCTCTTTGTTGTCATCATAAGTTTCGCTATGGAAACTATTTTGACGGATACCTCTATAGTTTAGTAGGGTACGAGCTAAACCCAGAAGTAATAAAGCATCCTGACGATACTCGAGTACCCACAGGGATAGTAAATATGACTCGAGTTGAGCCAACAAATACCTCATCGCATCTAACGATTTTAAAATATCTCCTTTCTCTCAATGAGAGTGGAAACATTGGACTTCCCTGAGTATAGAGTGTGTGTGGTGCATATGTCCACAAGGCACATATCATTTTTCATCGGATTGACTCCCGTAGAAATATATATATAGACATGAAGATTCTCAATATGAAAATCACTGTCAGATATATAGAATGCATACAAATGTATGTGTATCAAAGTGCTGATACAATATATTGTGATATACAATATATGATGACAACAATACTTATGTTCTTATTAGAACATCGTAAATTGACATAAATTATGTTGACCACTCAGGAGATTGAGAGACTAGAAGAAGTCTCCAAACATGTCGGTTGAGGCATATTCAACCATCACGTTCTCCGTGCTCATAGGGTCCCATCACAGCTGGTGTTGTCGGATTGAAGGTTGAAGTAAGATTCAAACCTTTGCCCTTGAGGTTCATTGTATCCCAGGAATTGCTGATACAGAATAACCAGATGCTGAGATCTGAATCTAATGCCTTATAATGTATAAGACAACCTTTTTCTGTTAGCGGTGTGATCCTGACCAGAAGTGAATCCTGGATTGCACACATTATCCCACGAGACACAAGAGCGATCATGATGTCCATGGCTCAGATAGGGCAGTGGTGGCCATTGAGGGCGAATGCTCAAACTCTATAGCCATATGTTACCTCTATGGGTAAACCAGAGATAATTAATTTACAACCAGTAAATTAAAAACCATCATGGTTGATGCTATAATGAACTTACCAAAATCAATGGGTATTTCAAGAAGTTATCTTGAAACCATTAGTGTGAATCTCAAATTGCTAAATATGACACCTTGAAGATAATCTCCAAAATGGAGTAGATCTCGCAGCACTAGAGAGTATAATCTGATGGAGTCAGTAGATACTCACTCGTAATGCCTTATGTCATGACTTAGTAAAATGCGTGGGAGAGCACTTTGTAAAGCAATTATAATGTCAAAATGACAAAATATAGGCTTTAACAGTAGTCATTGATAATCTGCGAAGGCAGTAGATCTAAATGACTACCTTGTGATCCCAATACATCAATTTGAAGAAATCACTTTAAATTTTGCATTCTTATTTGCAAGAAATTAAAAATCTCAATTGCAAATAGACGTATTAATCTCAACATGTAGCGGACATGGAGATACATACATTCCGGAATACACCGTACTCAACAGAAATACACCACTATTATAATGAATAGTAATGATGTTGCAAACTTGATGTTCAAGTGAAAAACTTGAATTGTATAGATCCCAAATTAACTGAGATGATCCTGTATCAAGTTGCAAGATAATTCAGTAGGGTGAATTAATATTTTGCGAGAGAAAATTAATCTCAATCGCTATGAGATTGTTTTGCGAGAGGAGAAAATTCTCAATCGCAAATCAATACTGTAGAGGTACTAAATTTATCTTTGCAAGAGATAAAAGAAGAATCTCAATTGCAAATAATAGATATAAATAATCTCCCTTTGTAAGTCTGGAAATTATTTACATCTTAAATTTCTGGAGCATTATACTCAACAGAAACATGTTTCAAACAACGGGGGTCTAAAACAGATAAATACTACTAGTAAATAGTACTCTTATTAGGACCGATTTGACCCTTGTTTCAGCCTATTTTGCCATTTCCTGCATATGGGAGGATCTTAGCCTCCGGTGCAGTTACTGCAACAGCCACCGCCCCTCGGGCTCGCCGGCCACGGGCACAGCCTGGCGGAGGCTGGACGGCCGGGCGCGGGCGCAGAGCCTGGGGGGAAGGACGCGGGGCGCGTCGACGGCGCGGAGGCCGTGGTACGGCCGGGCGGCTGGGCAGAGCGCGGCCACGGGCACGGCCGGCGCGGCCACGCGGCGACGGCGGGCGGGCAGCCGGGCGTGGGGTGCGGCCGGCGCGGGGCGCTGCCGGGGCAGCCGGACGGCGCGAAGGCCGTGTCCTGGGGTGCGGCGCAGCGCACGGCCAGGCAGCCTTGACGCGGGCAGGAGGGCGCAGCGTGACCGCCGAACGAAGCGCGGAGCAAAGGTCCGTCAACACGCGCGCGCATGGTGTGCCGTCAAGCAAGGGACTATCCATGTTGATGGATTTCCTTTGTACAGAAGTATGCATTGCATGCCAACACATGCACGGACAGCATGCTCGCTGCGTTCAGCGCCGATGGCGATGCTACCACGCGCAGGCCGTGGGAGAGGCGTCTCCGAGTGAGCTGCCGCTGTCCGGGGAGGCGAGCGTGCACTGGCCCCGTGCTGCATTACCTGTATGGGAAACTCATTTTGCCTACGATGTTCTGGATGGGAAACTCATCCGGGTAGGGCCAGCGGCATGCGCTTTATCACACACCTAGTGGGGCCGCTGTTGATGTCCTGCAACTTTTACACTCTTTTTGTGCTTTAGTACAAGGACGTTCGTTGCATTTGCTTGAACATTCTTCTAAGCATAGGCTTCACGCTGATCGTCGGCAATTTTGCAACTTTTATTTATCTCCACTACTAACATAGTTGCTTTGCGGTTTTTATTGAATCATTGCAATTTTTTCTTCGGTACCTGTATAAACTCAGAGAAATCTTTTAAGACATGCAACACCGAGTCAGTTCCAATGAAGAATAGTGGTTTCGAAAGGGAGTTAGTCAAGTTTGAAGGCAAAGTGTCGATTGCTTCATCGTTTGCCCTTGAAACTTTTTCTACACTAAACATACACCATCTCATGTTACACTTCAACATTTGGCATTTTATGCGGTTTGTTTGATATATTTAATACATTAAACATATTTTTTTTCATTTCATTGAAATAATTTAAACTTGAACTGCAACTGCATTACATAATTGCTCGTTAAATAGGAAAAGCATGAATTGTCTTTATACAATCTAATGTAGAAAAATAACCACTTGATGCAGCAAACTAATGGCAAAAAAATAGAAAGATAATTTTCTAAAGAGGAAAAGCATGATTAGTCTATATTAATATTTTTAATATTTGTGACATTTTTTATATTTGTTTATTTTCTTAATAAGAAAATTATTATTTGATATTTTCTTAATAATTTAATAATATTTTCTAATTCCAAAAACATGTTTTAAATTATTTGTGGATATTTTAAAATCGTCCAATATTCTCTAATATTTTATAATTATTAAATTTTCAAATGCTTGTTTAAATTATGGAAGTTGACAACTTTGAAAAAACTCAAGAATTGAAAAATGTTCACTGATTTTTAATAAATATAAAAGGAAAACAAAAGAGAGGAAAATAAAGAACTAAGTGGAAAAGAAACAAAAACCAGGTAGAAAGAAAAGAAGAGCAAACTGAAATCACTACTTAAGGAGTACTCTTTGCAGATTGGGGCAAGTGTCACACTACATGTGCTCTACTTGTCGCAACCTGAAAGTTTTTTTCCTTTTTTCGTAGACTCGTTTGTTCACAACGTTTTATCTCTCAATCTGTGTGTCCAAATCTCGAACTATTTTCACCGTTGGACTTCTTGCATCAAGATCTTCAAAATCAAATCCGATGTTGATCGGTTTCGCCGAAAAAAAATTCACAAAAAAGATTAGATGAAAAACCCGAACCGAGAGCACATTTTTTTTCCTTTCCAAAGGACATGACCGTGCCTCTTACGGAAGCAAATTCGTGCCTCTACGAGAAGTCAATATGTGCCTCTCGAAAGAAGAAAAATGAAAACATGGTTTTTCCTTTTCTCGAGAGGCACAACCGTGCCTCTCGCGGAAGCAAATCCGTGCCTCCGCGGTAAGTAAATCGGTGTCACTCGTGGAAGGGGGAAAACGTAGAAAACATATATTTTTGTTCTCGTTCTGAGAGGCACGATCTTGCCTCTCGTGGAAGGATATTCATGTCTCCACAAGAAGTAAATCTGTGCCTCTCACGGAAAGAAAAAAACACATTCTTTTTCCTTTTTGTGAGAGGCACAATCGTGCCTTTCGTGGAAGCAAATCCATGCCTTCACAAGAAGCGAATCTGTGCCTCTCATGAAAGGAATTTTTTTTTCTCTTTTCCACAAAAGGAAATCCGTGCCTTCACGAGAAGTAAATTTATGCCTGTTGTGGAAGGATAAAGAAGGAAAACATTTTTTCGCAAAAAATGATTCTTTTTTGGTACCAAATTCTAAGAAAAAACGGGGGGAAGGCGAAAAAACTCAGAAAAATCATCTAAATCCAAAATACGCATATAGAAAAATAAAAAAATCGAAGGAAGTACCCAAAAGCGTGACATATGACGGCGGCTGAGAGTGCGACATGTGGCGATGGCTGAGAGCACTCCAAATGGCGCGCTCCCAGCCCACCCAAGTGACCCTTGCGGGGGCTCTCTGAAGGAGTACTCCTTGAGTAGGTACACTCAAAAAGAAAAAACTAGGCCAGAAGCTTGCCAAAACCGGGATAGAACTCCCGCTAGCATACGCTTAAATAGGCCAGTCCATAAGAACAGGCACGGTGTACGGATATAAGGCGCTAAGCGGCGCTGAAGCTAAATACGAATTCAGGAAGGCACGGTGGCGTCATATAGAGGAGCTGCCAATTCGGTCCAGTGCGTTTGAGGAGAACCAGGAGAGTAACTAGTTAACGAGCGCTCCTTCGAAAGCCTTATAATAATTAGCGTCACTCGGCCCGCTCTCAGCCATCCCGCCATGTATCGCGCTCTGGGCGCTTTTACTGGATTTTTTTTATTTTTTCGCACGCGTTTTCGGCTTTTTAAACGGTTATTGTTTCATGTTTTTTCGACGTTTTTGCGCGAAGAAACGCGTTTTCTTTTTTTTCCCTCGAGAGTCACGTCTGTGCCTCTCGGAACAAAAAAAAACGTATTTTCTGTCTTTTTTTTCCTTCCGCGCGAGGCACGGTTTTGCTTCCGAGAAAGGAACGGTTGTGCTTTCGCGAGAGACACGGCCGTGCCTCTCGGAAATAAAAAAATTGTGTTTTCTGTTTATTTTTCTTTCGCCAGAGGCAAGGTTTTTCTTCTGCGAGAGGCATGGTTGTGCTTTCGCGAGAGGCACAGCCGTGCCTCCTCAAAAATAGAAAAAACGTCTTTTCTCTTCTTTTTTTTACTTCCACACGAGGCATGGTTTTGCTTCCGCGAGAGGCACGGTTGTGATTTCGCGAGAGGCAGGGACATGCCTCTTTCGGAAAGGGAAAAAACCCATGCTCCCAGTTCTGTTTTTTCATCCGGTTTTTTTCGTGAAAAAAGAATTCGTCAAAACCGATTTGGATGCACGGTTTAAGAGATAAAACGATTTGAATAAAGGAATACACGAAAAAAAGAAAAAATCTCAGGTTGCGACAAGTGGCGCGCTGCGTGTGCGCTACTTGTCGCAACCTGGGAAGGCGGGAATGATTTTTGCAATGAGTACTCCTTAACTAGTGATTTCGGAGAACCAGCGCCAGCGCAGGTGACAACTAGGCCGCCATTAGGCCCGTCGCTCACCCCGCTCACTTGCCCTGATCGTTAGGCTCGCACAAGGTAGTTCCGTAAAAAAATGGTTGCTTTTCCGGAAAAAGTAAATAGACACCGGTTTTCTAAAGAAAACTGGGTAATACAAAAAGTCACGACATTAAAAAAAGTTCATCGATATTTAAAAAGCTTCACAAATTTGAAAAAAAAAGTTCAAACGAGGGATGTAATTCAAAAATGTTCACATATTTTCAAAATAAAGTTCACAAACTTCAAAAAAGGATCACGGATTTTAAAAAACATGAAAAAAATATCCAATCCGAAAATAAAGTTCATATGATTTGAAAAACAGTTCATCAATTTTAAAAAAGTTCATCGAATTTGGAAAAAAAATCGTAAAAATTTAAAATTTTCATCAATTGCAAAAAAAGTTCGCAATTTTTTTTAAAAAAAGGTCAGAAGAAAACCAGCAAAAAAATGATTTCACATTCTTTATTAGAAGAAGTATGAAAGAAGTTATCTTGCATAACTGTCGTGTTGGTTACTTGCGCTGGTACACACCCTATGGGTGCAAAGTTCAAATCTCCACAAGCGCTGTTTTTTAAGCTTTTTACAGAAAGAAAAAGTGTAAGATGGGCCGGCACAAGCGGAGGCGGGGGTGTGCGCCCGTTTGAGGGTATGGAATAAACAGACACTTAAGGCGTCGTTTAGGAAATGCCTCATATATGCGCGGCAGCTATTTATCGCATGAAGCGAGTCCTTAGGCTAAGTCTGGCGTCGAAGATTTTCTGGTCATGGTTGTTATTAGGCTGGCTCATTTTTGTGTAGAGTCTAAAGAAAAATAGAAGGGAAAAGGGGAGCACTAGGGAACAATCCCTGGTCGCCGCGAACATAGGAAGTGCAACTAGCCACTGCGCCCGCCCAACAGTTTGTGATAACATAACAAAAGGGCGCAACCTACTTGAAGCAAGACGTGCCAGTTTTCTCCATTTTGTTCTTGTTTCGTTTTCTTTTATTTCTTTTTTCTTTCCATTTTTTCAATATTATCCTTTTCTTTCTTCACTATTATATATATATAATTATTATTTTCTTCTCCGGCTTTTTTCATTTGTTTCTTTAGTTTTTTACACCTCCCTTTTTCTTTCGTTTATTTTACTTGTTTTCTTGTTTTATTTTATTGGTTTTTCTTTTGTTTCTTTTCTTTACATATGATCAACATCTTTTCAAATACTTGTTCATTACTTTCCAAATACTTGTTCATTACTTTCCAAATACTTGTTCAACATTTTTCTAATACTTATTCAGAATTTTTTATATAAATGATTAACATTTTTATAAATACTTTTTCAACATTTTTTATACATGATCAGTAGTTTTCAAATACTTGTTCAAGATTTTTAAATACATTTTCAATATTTTTAAATAATTATTAAACATTTTTATATACTTGATCAACATTTTTTCAAATACTTGTTCAACAATTTTTAAATACTTTTTCAACAATTTTTTAATTTTTTTGAAGAGTATTTTTAATGTATATTTTAAGAATATTTTAAAGTATAAAAAGTACAAAAATAAAATAGAAAATGTAAATGAAAACAAAAAAATAGGTTGTGGCCTCCCGCGCTCATGAGCCGGCTCAGATCGCTCGCCCCTTCAACGAAACCGAAGTCAGACTCGCCGAAGGTGAGATATACGAAATCACTAATTGAGGGGTACCCTTTGCAAAGATCACTCTCACCTCCCTAGGTTGCGACAAGTGGCGCGCTGCATGTGCGTCACTTGTCGCAACTTGAGAGTTTTTCTTTTTTTTTCTGTACCCGTTTGTTTAAAACATTTTATCTCTTAAACTGTGCGTCCAAATGTCGAACCGTTTTCACAGTTGAATTCCTCGCGTCGAGGTCTTCAAAACTAGATCCCATGTTGATAGGTTTTTACGAACTTTTTTTCATGAAAAAAACCGGACGAAAAAACCAAAGCGGGAAGCACGGTTTTTTTCCTTTCTGAAAGAGGCACGTTCGTGCCTCTCGACGAAAAAAAAGAGAAAACGCATTTTTATTTTGTTTTCAAGAGACACGGCTGCCTCTCGTGAAAGCACAGCCGTGTCTTTCGCGCAGCAAAACCGTGCCTCTTGCGGAAGGAAAAAGCCAGAAAACAATTTTTTTTCATTTTTGAGAGGCACGGCCATGCCTCTCGCGGAAGAAAAAAAACAGAAAACATGTTTTTATTTCGTTTCCGAGAACCACGGCCGTGCCTCATACGAAAGCACAATCGTGCCTCTTATGGAAGGAAAAAAAAAAAGAAAACACGTTTTTTTCGTTTCAAGAGGCACGTCGTGCCTCCCATGAAAGCAAAAAAACACGTTATTTTGGCATAAAATTTTTTCCCCGAAATTTTTTTTGTCCAAAAGCTAAGGAAGAACGGTAGAAAACCAAAAAATCAAAAAACACAGGGAAAAAATCGGTTTAAAAGTTGAACATGCGTGTGGAAAATAAAAAAAATCCGGAGGAAGCACTCAGAGCGCACCAAGTGGCGTGCTCTCAGCCCACCTGCAAGTGATCGTTGCGAGGCTTCCGAAGGAGCGCTCGTCAACAAGTTGCTCCCCGAGATATAAGCGCGCCCTCATATAGGTGTGGCTTCGCTGAAGGTGTCGCTTCCCGACGCCCTAGTTTGGGCCAGTCCTCGGTCGGGTTCACCGTTTCCTATCTTTTTCTATTTCTTTTTTTCCCTTTACCTTTTTCTTTTCTATTTCTTTCTTTCTGTTGGTCCTTTTCTCTTCTATTTACTTTTGGGTATTATACAAAATTTTGGGCCGGTCCACTATCGGGTTTGTTGTTCCTTCATTTTGCTTATTTTCTTTTTGGGTTTCAATATAGAAGTTTTATTTTTAAAATTTTACTTTCCATTTTTCCTTTTGGTTATTGTATAAAGTTGTATAACAAATGTTCATCATGTATTAAGAAAATGTTTATGGTATATTCCAGAAAAGTTCATCATGCATTAGAAAAAGTTCATCGTATATTAAGATATCATTCAACAAATACCACAGTTGTTCATTGTGTATTCAAAATTTGTTCAGTGTATATTACGCAAATGTTCAATGTATATTAAAAAATTGTTCAATATACATTACAATATGTTCAGTGTGTATGCAAAAATCGTTCAGCGTATATATTCATACTTTAAAAATATTTGAAATAAAATAAAAGCAAAAACTGGGTGCTACAGAGAACCGCCACAGTGCCCATTCTATCCTCCAAAGAAAAAAAAAACCCTGATAAAAACCAGATCGCCCGTCGAAGTGGTATGTCTATACCTATTAATAAAGATAGGTGATATTTTTGGTTTGATTTGGTCTCGATGGCAGCGGATAAGGAGTCCTATGTGAGATGGCGCAACTCCCTGGAGATAAAGAAGGTTCTCCCTGCATAGCCCCCATTTCAGTGGTGCGTCTAGCACCGTTGGTGAGCATGTGGAGATGTGTCTTTGGCGGATCTATTTTTGATGGACATGTTCGTCATTTGTCTACGCTCATATGTCTTCATGTTGAATCATTTCAATCTACGCTAGTCTTTATCAACGATGGTTGTTGTTTGGTGTTGGTCTTTTGGGGACTTAGCACGATGACTTCCCGACTGTCTAGTCTACTTCAACAATTTTTGTCCGGCTTCAGCAAGGGAGGGGCGATGACAGCGGCTCGCCTCACTGCTTGTAGTCATCGCTAGGTCGTCTCGCCATACTGTCATGATTGAAGATGAGCAGATCGGAAGTTTTACCGCAAAAAAGGAAATACTCCATGAAGCTTAATATATTTGATTTGATGCCAAAATCAATCATGGCGAGGACCTGATATTCATTCACACATCAGTGACATTGGTAGCGGGAAATTGTCAGTCGCGTCCTCCTGCCATTGTAGTATGCAATGACACCTTTATCCTTGAACAGGTTGAGGGCTGTGATCACTCTCTTTTTGTCTTTGCCAAACGGAATATTGGTGTCGTCGGTCTATGTGGTTCTTCTAAAAGGAGTTCACATCAATCAGAAGTGCCTTCTTCTGGGACTCAACATTGTGCGCGAGACAGAGCACCATATCCATATGAAGCAGGTCATCTAATCAGAAGTTGAAAACACAGGTGCAATCATTTGCATAGATGCAGAGATTTTTTGTTCTACTTTTATCTACAACTAATAACCTCACGCTAACCAGGTACTAGACTTCCAGTTAAGTCCATACTGAAAACTAACTGAGAGGTTTCTTCAAAAAAAGATGGAGCAGAATATCGACTCAGAAACATCCCAAGGATGTTAACAAAAGAAGTAATATATCACTATTTTTGGGTACTTGATTCCGTTGAATTAAAACACGGTTGCCAGTTAGAATACCTCTCCACCATCTTGGTCTTCCCGATCAGGTTATCGATTTGAAGCGTATGGTATAAGTGAAATATGCATATGGAGTTTATTGCTAGGAAAGTTGAAAACCCAAATTATTCACACAAAGTTCTACCAAACTTATAATTTGTAGACATCCAATCAGCACACTGAGCAATGTGCTTAGCCATTTGGATAGTTTGACTACATGATTTCCCCATTTCAATCATACATGACAGTCCAAGAATCCAAACATACATGTCGCTGTTCTAGTCTAGAAGACTGGGACGTTGAGAGTTACCAAACCCAGAGAGATATAGTGGCTGGAAGACTACACAGATCACAGATACAAGATGCATATCGTAAACGAATTCTCAACAAGACCACCCCTCATTGGGACTATGCTTTTTTTGTCAGACAAAGAACTTTGGCAGGCTCTTCCACGAACAAGTGTACGTCATATGTGTTTCGGTGCTCTTCACCTCTGGCATGGCCGTCATCGAGCAGTTTCCTCAGTACGGTGTCTTCCTCCTCTGCTCTTCCTACAGGATTAATATGTTCAGGATAAATAGCTCATTCTGAATTACAATGACAGTGGATGATCCAATCAAAACTTGACTAGTTTCTTCAGTGTTAACTATGTGCTACTATATGATTTGAATATAGTGAGAACGTTCAGCTGGCAGTTATTAAAGTTCACATATATAATCATATAGCGATCCAACAGCTCATAGTGCAGCACACAGTGCAATATTGAATTCAAAACAGGATGACTAGATCATATCGCCATGTACAGAAATAGACCTAATAATCGCAAAGCAACAGCTATTAACCTTATACGAATTAATGCAATGATTTTCCTACCTGGGTTCTGGTAGTATGCCGCCGCCGCCCACGCTTTGCTGCCTGGGTAGGATGAGCACCAGCAAGCACGGATATGAACCTAAATCCCTTATGCTCTTCCCTGGGATCCTGGAACACCTGATCGAAGTAGACCCGTCCTAATCCCAGTGTCCCAAATTCAAGAAAACCAAGTATGGACGTCCATTCTTCTTTCCGTGCCCAACAAACGTGACGATATGCGACGCCGGACGCTCATTATGTTGGAACGGTGTGTCGAGCTCATAAATCCTATCCCCCAAGTTAGCAAATTCCTTCGGCCGCACGGCAAAGGTTCCCATCAGGTTGGCCCCAGACTCTATCATAGGAAACACCCTTTCATGTATCATGGGCGCATGGCACTTGTAACCTGCGATGCGTACCCGGATCTCATTTCCATCCTTGCAAATTGCCTTGACCCCTCTATTCTTGAATAACTCAAGTGCAGTAACGGCACGGGGATTCCAATCGTACCCCACAGGTACCAGCAACTGACTCTCGTAGTCGTCCGCATAAGAATCAGCATCAATCCAAACTCCTGGCCAGGCTAAATCCGTGGTGTACCCTATTGCATTGAAAAGGCAAGTGGGTCCATCTTGCGTCCGCAAGGTAGGGAGTCCAGGTCTAATATACTCATAGTTATTGCCTCGGTCGACCATTTCTGTGAACAACAAAATGCCAATGACCTGCATACATAACATAGAGCACATATTAATTAACCGGCATACAGAATAGAGAGCCTAGATGAAATAAACGACTGATAAGAAGAGCTTGGCTTCAACAATCAACAATGCATGGGATAATTAATCAATCATCACAGCTAGAATTAATAGAACAAATCGATCAACATGGTTGACAACTTGACATCAATCGAACAAATGATATCACACAACATGAGCAAAACATAGTGGCATGTCTGCAATCCCAATTTGGACAAGTGACGCTAGCTGCAATTTGATTCGATCGCCCAACAGCTAAGATGCAGATCAACATTACACTACTACACTGATTCCCCTAATCGATGACACTAAGGTAGATTAAACACAGGTAGTAGCATAGCAGCAGTGAATCTGAAACTGGACTGAAACAATAACTCTGCAAAATGAGATAAATTAAACGACTTGTCAGCAGTTCCAGCGATCCCACACCTCACTTCGATTAGGTGAAGCACTGAGCTAGAATGGCTAGCTAATTAAGACCATCAAGGAATTAATTAAACAGAGATAGTAGGATGTCCAAAATCACCGTTTGACATGCGCTGCTCAAATCGATTTGATTGTCACACAGATAAGATGCAGATCACATTACACTAGCATGTAGAATGCAGTTTATGAGTTTTTTGGTGACTATCAACCATCAGTTCATCTTTTCGGAAGAAAAAGAATGTATAATCAGTTCATCTATAACAGACGAGGATCAGTGTTACGCCATTCCAGACACTATTCGGGTCGATGCTCAAATCCTTAATCAAGACCGCCATCAATTCTAGAATTGGAGCAAATGACATAACAGAAGATGATGAAAAAATAGCATGCCCAATTTTTGACATCCGCTAGCTGTAGATTCAGTTGCCCCACTAATAAGATGCAGATCAACATTACACTAGATAGTAGTAGCCATCCAGAAATTTATTAAACCTAGGTACACTAGCAGCAGCAAATTAATCTGAGCAAACTGAAATTAAATCATAATTAAGTAAGTCGGCTTCGACGATCAACAGTGCATCGGATAACTGACTGGCATGTATGTACGTAGCTAGGATGCATATATAGTTGATGAGCTAGCTAGTTGCTGACTATGAACATGAGCAAACTGGGGATGCATCGCACGCATTAATATCAATCGCCACCTAGGATCAGAACAATTAAATGACATGAAAGAACATGATTGAAACATAATAATAGCAGGTCCAAAATCCCAATTTTGACATGTGCTGCTGCAATTTGATTCGATCGCCCAATGCAACAAACAAGATGCAGAAGATTAACATTACACTGCTACAAGAAAGATAACCAATGTATGTCGTCCAGGAACTGAACTGAAACACCAACAGATAGTTGGTCAGTAGATAAATCTGACCAAACTGAAGTGAAACCACAAGTGTAGCTGCATATATAATAGAGAAGCTAGCCAGAGGATGATGATGTATAGAAGAAGTAAAGGACTGACATGAGGGATCTCCAATCGTTGATCTGCTGCTGCCTCGCGCAGCAGCGATTTGAACACAGTCGAGAAAGAAAGAATCGCCTTGTGGCACGATTCGCCCTAGCCGCCCCGCCGCCGCCGCCTCCGCCTTACCCGTCCGTCCCTTGCGCGTCACCGCCGACGACCCCGATCATCAGCAGGCCAGAGGCCGACGACGACGATCGTTTACAAGGAAACATGAAAAGCGCCACCTTTGTGCCTCGTAAAACCTCACAAACCGCAGATCCGGGCACGGAAATGGTGGCGGGGCATGAAAAAGCTGAGCTTTGAGAGCAAGACAGAGGAGGATGCGTTGGGCTTGGACGGGAGACTGGTTGAGGTCGAGGCCCGCCGCGCGCGTACGTCTTGGGTTGTGGAGGTGGAGAGAATCAGGAAGGGAAAGGAGGGGGGCGGCGTCTCTCTCTCTCTCTCTCTCTGTGTGTGTGTTGGGGGCGGGGCAGGGGCAGGGCAGGGTTTTGGAGGGGGGTAGGAGCAAGGAGAAAGAAAGAAAGAAAGGTGTGGTGAGGTGTGCGGAGCAGAGCGACGTTGGCGCAGCAGAGTAGTACCTGTGTTTTTCTTTGTTGCGAATTTGAGGTGGTATAGTTTGGTTTGAAAGTTCAAATTTGTAAGCCCCTCCTCCCAATTTACACTTTACTAGTATCATTATGCACCCAACCATTCATCATATAACAAATTATTTCAAATTGGTCATCCGTACGTGTTAATCCTTGTCACCAAACCAAACTAGGCAAAGAAAAACAAAAACAAAGAGAATTTGCTTTTTGGATTGGACGATTTGTTGTACCCAGTCGTTGGATGCAAAAAAAGGAATAATGGCCACATCTCCTTCTTCGTTCTGCCTTCTCGAAACACCACTCTTCACCGTCTTCCTCCTCCTCCTCCTTCTCCCGATCTCGATCTGAACCGTCCGCCCCCACCACCATGCTTGCCGCCGTCCCGGCGAGCTACCCGATTTCTCCAACACCCTGACTCAACCCTAATTAAGATAGACGAAGCGAATGGGAAAGCCAAAGAAAACATAAATCCATTGTGATTAGAAACAAATGAGACTGTACTATAGACAAGATCAAGAGTAAAACTATTACGAAGGTGAGGTCATGTAGGTCCTCAAACTATGAAAAAAGTATCATTTAGGTCCTCAAAAATCCTTAAGTGTAGTAAGTGTGTATATGTGTCATCTACTCATCTAGGTCCTCAAAAATCCTTCAAGTGTAATAAATGTGTATATATGTGACACCTCCGAAATAATTCAAGGACCTACGTGACACTTTCGAAATAGTTTGAGGACCAGGAGCCATGGTCAGTAGGCGTGATTCATCTTAAGCTTAAACATGCAGTGCAGTGCAGGTGGATCGTAATTTTCAGCTGATCGGTGGTGCCGGGGTATGTTCATGAGGATCGGACATGCATGCATGGAGTGGACAGACACGAAGCTAGCCCATGAGGATCGGAGGCGGACGATCCAAGTCCAACTCACACTGTTTGATTCGGCACGGTGAAACACTTGGCCATCAGAGCTAGCTAGCCGGACACACCTGCTCTACCTTCCCTGCTGTCTATGTTTTCCTCCATGCACCAGGATCGAGCAGCAATGGTGCCACCCACCCAGACCGGGCGACCATGAGGTTCGACGCACCTTGTAATTCCCGTCGCCGCTGGTTCATCCCCAACAAGTCAGCCGCGGATTGAATGCCGGCCGGCGCCACAACGAGCGACCACGACCACGCGCACCACCTCATCCTCGAGCCGCAGACAAGCACAACCTCAGCGTGCGTCCGCGTAGAGCTTCTTCTTGGCATCCATCGTCGTGATTAAATTGGGAGCTGGAGTTGCATCGGACTGGCAGATCCCAGGTCGGGAGCAAGGCCCAGACGCCGGTGCTGGCATGGAGGAGCCGCCACTCGCCGGCCAGCGCACGTTGCCACTCTCCGGCGCCGCTTCTTCTGTGTGCTTCTGTCCGGAAAGGATGTATCTAGAACAAGGAAGTACTCCCTCCGTCTCAAAATAAGTGTCTTGAACTTAGTACAAATTTGTACTAGAGCTAGTACAGAGTTGAGACACTTATTTTGGGACGGAGGGAGTATATGTTAGTGCATTTCTAACCGCCCCCCCTATCCGGCCGCAAGGGAGGATATAAACCCTCCCTTACGGCGCACCTAACCGAACACCTATACCGAATAGTGGAGGAAAATTTATCCTCCCATGCCGAAAATCCATCCAGATCTCCCTAAATATCCTTCATCCCGCCGCGGTCGAGTAAAAGTGGCGGCCTCTATTTCTCCCACCCTCTCGACACTTTATCTCCCGCCGCCGCCACCACCAATGACCGTCCCTCCGGCCGAAATGGATAGCCCGGACCCTTCCCTCGCCCCGCCAGCCACCGCCGCCGGTTTTTCGCCGCCGGAAACCACCCGCGTGCCGTTGCCCGCGCCAAAGAAGAGTTTGGGGATGAAATACCCACCGGGTTCAAGATCCTCCTCCAACCGCGGCAATGTCCTCCTGGGTGGCGACCGCCGCTCCTAGCGGAGCCAAACGAGCTCGAAAGCCGACGGCGACGGCCCTCGCAGAGGCAGCCGCGAAGAAGTTGAAGAAGTCCACAACGACACCTCGTCCAAGACCGGTGTCTCGTGCAGCTACTCTGGCTCTCCCTGCGACCACTGCTACGGCGCGGGCGGCGTCCGCAGGCGGCAACAAGGGTCGCGGACGCCAAGTGCTCGATGAAATGCCTACAAAGTAAAAAATATCCTCGGCCACGGTGATTGGTGTCTTTGGAGTCCTCGGCCATGATGGGACTTGATGAGCTCAACTACGATTCCATTTGACATCATTCGGATGCGCCCAAGACATGGAGCAAGAGGATGTGACCGAAGAGGCGGACGTGAGGAAGAGGAGGAAGCCAAGGAGGTGGTTGCCGATGAGGAGGTGGGCGATGAAGAGGATGTTGAAGCAAGCACGCGGTCATGAAGGTCACGCACCGCCAACTACAATCTAAAAGAAGATGTTGCTCTTTGTGACGCTTGCATCAACATCTCCATGGATTCAACGATTGGAACGGATCAAGCCAAGACTATGTTTTGGGACAGAATTACGGATCACTACAACAACTCTGTGGACGTGCAATCAAGTTGTACGTAAGGTTCTCTTGGGCCTCGTTGAAGCACCATTCATGACCAATGCAACCGATGGTCCAGTTGCATCAACCAAGTGAATCATGCACCACCGAGCGGTGTGCAAGTGACGGAGTATGGCCCCTACATCCAAGAACTTTTCAAGCATAGGAACCCCAAGTTCGTCCACAAGCCCTTCACATAAAGTGCTATGCAAGAACGATAAGTGGATCCAAAGAACCGCATAGACCACTCCAAAGAGATCAAGGTTGAGCATATCCGTTGAGGAGGACAACAAGGTTGACGAAGATGCCGACAATAGATCAGAAGGAAACAAGATTTCAATAGAAAGAAAAAAAAGAAGAGAAATGCATTCGATGGCACTGAAAGAGAAGAACTTGTGGCCATGATCGAGACCAAGAAGGTGTTGGCATCCGAACGCAAAGAAGAGAAGATGGCGAGGTGGAATGAGCTCAAGGTGTTGGAGGATGAGAAATGGAAAGCCAAGTTGGCAACCGAAGAGAGGAAGTTAAAGTCGGAGAAGCGTAGGCTTGCACTTGAGGAGGAGAGGATTCGTGATGTCAAAGAGGACAAAGAACATGCTATCTTGTTCATGAATCCAAATACAATGGATGAAACCGCAAGAAAGTATTGGTAGCTCACTCCTGGAGAGATCTTGGAAGCCTCTCTTCAGAATGTTGGTGGTGGCCGAGGGGGTGGTGGTGGTGATGTTGTCTTCTCTAAGCACCTCGTTTGAGTTCGTTCATGCCATTGGTTGGCTCAATCCACAACACACATTTAGATTTTTGTGCGCATGGGACGAGTGTTGGAGAAGAAAAGTGAGAAACTTAGATGCTATGGTCAAAACTGAGCACAACTAAGAAACCAAAGGCATGAAAATAGAAATCTCTTGTTTGAAACCTAAAGGTTTGAGTTTTGAATTTTTCAAAATTTGGCTTATGGAGCTCAAGCTCGATAAGCAATTTCCGCTGCATTGTAGAAAACCAATGTACGAGCGGATACGAACACAGCGTTTTGGAGCTCGAGCTCGTCTACACCATTCGTGAACAGTACAATTTTAAAACATACTCCCTCCGTCCGGAAATACTTGTCGAAGAAATGGATATAAATGGATGTGCCTAGAACTAAAATACATCTAGATACATCCATTCCCGGGACAAGTATTTCCGGACGGAGGGAATAGCAAACAAAAGTGCGGAAGACGGAAAAGCAGGAATGAAGGTTGCTAGGTACCGCTCCGTGGTAACATCTATCGATTCCGCTATCGGGAAAGTCTGGCAAGGGAAATATCTGGCTGAGGAATTAGAGGACAAGAAAATGGGACATGTATCGCTCTATACGCCTTGTTATTATAGAGATCATCCGAGCTCCTGCTCAGAACAGCACTGTTGCTAGTTTGTTAAATTTTCAGAGCAGATGCAAGCTAGAAAGCTGTTTCTCGGCACAAAAATATAGCAGGACGAGAAGCACACAACCGACGACTGTGATTATTAGAGAGAGATATGCACACGGTCAGTGGCACAAATGATAAAACACCAAAAAAGTTTTTTCCACTGCGATAAAACAACAAGTTTGCACTTTCATCATCTAATAATTTAACGTTGCAGCTAGCTCCCTCGTGCAAAGCCGCCTTCTCTTCAACCCATGGAGGAGATAATTTCTGCAGCGCATGGCGACAATATTTTCTGCAACAAATCAACAACTTGGGGTTACGCCTTAGAGCATATAGAGATATACAGTGTGGATACTGACTCTAAATCTCTAGATCAACATATTGGTTGGCAGAAAATAAGTACACTTTGCTCTCTGATTTATTCATGACAAAAGTAGCTAAATTAAGTTGCTGTGAATCTAACATGGCAAGTTTATGCAGACTTTGTGTGTGTGAATCAAACTGCCTTTACTTTGGACGAATGGATTTTTGTTTTCACAGACGAAATAATAAATACTCAAAAGACACCAAATACCCATGCCAGAAACAACTATAAATCGATGCAAAAAAAACTATTAACTCATAATCCAGAATAGGTCTATCCCTAACCAAATTTACTTTAGTCTCAGTGTAGAAATAGCTCAAACTTGGAACTTGACATTAAAAAGTAGCTTCATCGTGGCAAACTATATATATGTTGAGTCATCAAGAAATTACAAGAGGGGACCTTTTATTTGCCAGAACCCTTCTAAGTTTGGCTTCGAGCAGTTAAACCACGAGGGGCATCGGCAATGGCTTGAGTTCCTCCTTAACAACATCCTACACACAAGCAAAGAATAATAATCCACAAGTGACCAACGAATAGATGGTACTATACTGCACAGGAATTAGGAACATGCCATACCTTGAACTGAGATCTCAGTCTTTCCACCTCTTCATCAGACTGTAGAAAGGTGAAAACCATGAATAAAACAACAAGTGCTAAAAACTAGATTGTCAGGAAAAAAAGTTACACTTGTGTCCTCGTAATAGCGGTCCACGAAATAGTCCAGAGGTAGATCAGGTGCACCATTCTGAAAACGATACGAGATGTTCCGCCGACCACAAGCATATGCATTACCATCATTGGGGTGCTTCACATCACCACAACAACCATGGCAGAGGCCTTTGTTTAAAAAAACAGGGGTAATTGTCATTTAACTGCCAAATAACTAACCAGGCGCGAACACATATTTACAGCTTCACAATTGAATTTAAAAGGTTGTGTCTGTGCAAACATTACATATGGATATAAGTGCACAGAGTTGTTAAAAATACCAAAAATGCAAACCTAAAGGATAAAGGATGAGATAAAACAGGGTAAAACAAATGGGCTGATACAGTCAGCATCATATACTAGAGATAGAAACAAATTCACAAAGCTGTCTAACAGATAAGCATCATATACCAGAGACAGAAACAAATTCACAAAGCTGTCTAACAGATAAGCATCATATACTAGAGACAGAAACAAATTCACAAAGCTGTCTAACAGATAAGCATCATATACCAGAGACAGAAACAAATTCACAAAGCTGTCTAACAGATAAGCATCATATACTAGAGACAGAAACAAATTCACAAAGCTGTCTAACAGATAAGCTCAGGTTACCGTCAATCACAAAGTGCTTATATTTCAACAATATGTAAGTTAGGATTCTCATAGAATACCATGATCAGAAGGTTCAAGTATACAACAACTGTTCACCGTTAATCCACGTCCACCATCTCCTCGCGTATATGCAACTTCAGCAAAGAATAGGTTGCCAGTGTCAACACCATAAGATCCTTTGGTCTTTGCAGTGAAATTCATATGAAAGTACGTCCAATGGATATAATAATCCTCCCAGAGCGGCTTGCCATGCAGAAAATCTTTGACCTCATATGCAAGATCCTAAAATAAGAGGTGATCTGATCAGTGGTTGCAATTTGTTACATGAATAGGTGAGGCAATAAGAGTATAAGACGCAATACAGCCGTGCTAGCAGGACAGAGGGAGGCTGGAGGGAGGAACAAGTGCCAACCCCAAAAAGATTATGAGGGTCGTTATACATGTCCACCAAAGCTCGAGCCAACTGGTAATCCTCATCACGCCTTTTATCTTTGACTTTTGATCCACGCTTCTTTGTGCCATCAGGATAGTAACGAACACGTTTTACAATCGCATCCACTTGAGAAAGCCCCGCACACCTAGTTCAGATTTAGAGCATTTCTATATGATTAGCTGATTGTGCCTACTCAAAAGTGGATGAATACATACAGATTGATAAAGGTAATCAGAACAACACAAATTATAGAAAAAAGACAGGGCTGGCTAATTAAATGAAAGGATTTCAAACCAAAATCTTTGCTAAGCTGTTGAATACAAAAAACAGAAGAGAACAGAACTGTTCCCATGTCTGTGAGTTGGGGACCTGATTTTTTTTAAGAAATTTAAAAAAAAAACGAATAGTACTACTAATCAGCGTCAAGTATTTCCGAACGCTGATTTAATACATATGTTATCAATGGTGCTATCCACATTGACAGAATCACAGAACGTTAAAGACTGTCTGTCGAGTACCTCCCATGGATACCTCCGGTGGGGCTATGGCCGCTCTTCATGTGTTCCCCACGCCCATTGACGGAAATAATCTCACCCCCAACGGCGATGGGAACGTCAAAGTGCACCACCTTGGAGTAGCCCGGACGGAGGCGCTCGGATGGCCTGGGAACGATTAGGGTTTGGAGTAAAGCAAAAGGAACGGTTCTGTGCTACTAGTATTTGTATGCATGTCGATCCGACTCGCAAGTCCGTTTGGGGAGCGGTCCGGACTCTTATCGTTCAATCCAACGGAGTGGAGAAAAAACATGATGGGCTGGCTGCTGGAACGGCCGGCCCATTAATAGATACATTTTTTCCCTTTTCAATAGATTCAAAATTAGACTACTAAAAAATATTATATTTTAAAAGATAGACTATACTTTCACAAATATTATATCGTGGGAAACCACTTTTGAGTACAAATTTAGTGGTACACTTTTTGTAGCATATACCTCATATTTTGCTATCATATAGATGGTCAAAGTTTGACCCAAATACGAATGAGCAAGTAATAACGTCAACTTAATCTACGGCCGGGGCTAAAAGTTTCTTCGCAAAATCATTAAAAATTGGTTGACTCAGCCAAAATTTATGCAGTTTTGCTAATCCCCAGGTAACTAAAATAGGAGTCACGCCAGTCGACTCTGTATGAGAAAGGAGCAAAGCCCCGGTCCCGAGACTGAGCGCCAGCAAGGTGCGGAGACACCAAATAGGAAGTGAGCTGGAGGAGGTGAGTTAGAGGGTTTGACAGCTAGGGTTCCTCTGCTACATGCCGGCGCCGCCGCCGGTCCGTCTCGTGTATGGTGAGTTAGAGGGTTTGACAGGTGCAGGCGGGTGGGGGACTTTCATTTTGACTAGTTGTTTGGGCATCTGCAACCACAATAGGTAAATTTGACACCTCAAACGTCTTGGGTCAGTGTCTGGACATGTCCTTCTGAAGACTCCATTTGTGCATGCATGCAACCACGCCCCATACTTTGTTCTTCAATTGTCCACTCAAATAGATGTGATTGGTGGAGATGGTGAGGGAGATAAAAGAAAGAATAAAGAAAGATAAAAGGTGGTCCAAGGGGGAAAAAACCTACGTGGCGTCCTGCCCGGACACACCGGGAAATCCCCATATCCTTCCCATATATGTCTTGGATATGAGGATTTGCGGATAGCCCAGGCATATGAGTACAAAGTAGGGGTCTGGTTGGGTGGTTTTTTTTCCTTCTCTCTCCTCTCCGGGCAATGATCGGCCTGTCCGGCCAGACGTCTAGGGAGGATATGAGTGGTCCGGTTGTAGATGCTCACTTTACCTTCATATTACCCCTTTTGATATCATGCAAGTTATGTGGATTAAAAAAATCCATGGGCGTATTTCAGTATGCAAGTTTACCTTCTATTAATTTTTTTTTCTGCTAAAAAAATTTAACCTTCTATCATTGTACTTTTTTCAGTTTGGTGTGCATAATTTCTTCGAACTGTATCATGCAGGTATCAAACATCTTCAAGTGACTCCACATTCTCTTTGGTGTGGACAGATAGGGATACAATGACTATCGTGATCCCAAAGAATACCCCACACCCACTAGGGAATAGCAAATCCTCACCAGTTTCCATGACAACCGGACTTTTGCCGATATAAGTCTTTACAAGGGTGATGTGCAAGCTTACAACTTGTTTAGCTAGTTCACCTTAATGACCATAACCACTATCCCCAAAAGTAAAAAAATGAAAACTTTTGATCTATTCATCATCTACCAAGCCGGTACAAAGAACACCATAAGTAATAAAAATTACATTCGGGTTCGTAGACCACCCAAAGGAGGGGATGGGAGGCAACCCGGAGGTGAACAGTGGAGGAGGAACGATTCGAGAAGGAAGAAATCTAGAGAAAGGTGGAAGAATAACGATCATTGAAGCTAATCCAATGGTCCCAAATGGACTTGACCAAAATAAAATATAAGGCGATTTACCTATAGTCAGACCCATACTAAATAATTAACCTTTTAGCATGACCGTGATCTTACTTTGGTTTTCATTCGATGTATAAGATTGGATCAGAATAGCCTTCTTAATTATATTTTCATGGTCTTTCAGTCTTCTATTCGAGAAAATACTTTGGTTGTTTTGGTTATATAATAATTGTATGAAATAATTTATTGATCAAATTACAATAAAAAAAGTAGAGAATGATTCTATCCAACATGTGGCACCTTGATGATGCCATCCCCACCAGAGGGGATATTTCCAATCACCAAAAGCACATGGTTGCAGCACATGCCATTGTCCGCCCTGGGACGAAGAGCATCAGAAATCAAGAATGTGATGTTATTCACTTGGGGGTTATCATGCCTTATACAATTGTACGCCGTGTTTGGGTCTTTCCCGACGAGCTCTGGCCAACTTTGTTCTGTGTATGAAATGCAGATTATCAGTTATTTCTTGGACCATTGAAGTTCAACTCCAATAAAAAATAAATTTGGGGCCAAACACAAAATAAAAAGTTCAATGGAGACATGGCACAAATTGTAAGAACAAAGAAGGGTGCTAGGTGTAATACTAACTTCCTTGGCAAGGCGGTGGAGTACACTCGGCATATGTTGTAGGTTTATGAATGGTCGAAAGTAGAATGATCAGAAGGGGCAACAGCAGAAAGGATGAAGCAAAGGAGATTTTCGTCATTTTACTAGAACTTAATCTTTCTTGTTAAGAATACTGTTGGGGAAGGGGGCGGGCTTTCTAGTTATAGAACCCCAAATCAAGACCGGTCGAGGTATGCGTACCGGGTTAATGAGATCAGAAGAGTTCTGGCTCAAGAAAGGAACATTAGTCTAGCTAAGATCAGCAGGCACGCAAATTTGGCGAGCCACACCCTAGCTTGTATGGGTCGCTCGCAACAGCGCACGGCATGCTGGCTCCGGAATTCCCCTAGGGAGATAGCTAGCATTGTTGAATCTGAATGTAATCATCATAGTTGATCAATGAAAAGTTCCTTTCCCGCAAAAAAAAATCAAGGATAATTTATCTTTAATTAATGTGACATATTTTCAATTAATGCGCCCATTGATGGTCCGTGTATCTACAATAACTAGCAATAAATCAATGTGCACTGAATGTTGGCTATTGAATGAAGAAATATACTAGATATATTCAATTGATATTGTTATTAATTATTCGTTGGTACACCGTATGGATTCATGTCTTCCATATACGTTCTAGGAAACAAAGTTTGGGTTAAGTCGTTCATGTTAGGAGATAGGCAGTTATTTGTTCAAGCTTAATGTGGATTAGCATCATCACAAGATATCAGAAGGGGCAACAGGAGAAAGGATGAAGCAAAGGAGATTTTCGCCATTTTACTAGAACTTAAGCTTTCCTATATTAGAATATTGTTGGGGAGGGGGCTTCCTATTTATAGAACCCCAAAGCAAGTACATTCTATCTTTAATTAATGTGGTATATTTTCAATTAATGTGGCCATTGTTGATTTTTATATTTACAATTACTAGCAATAAATCAACATGCACCGAGTACGGCTATTGAATGAAAACTATACTACTACAAAGTTATTGGCTATTGAATGATGCCATCCCCACCTAGTGCCACAAAGTTATTGCCACCTTGATCAAATTACTAGCAATAAATCCATGTTATGTGCTTTATATATAGAAAATCATCATCAACCTACCGTCTTTAAAAAGAAAGGCTCTACAAAGTTTGTAAATGGCTTTAAACAATCACGGTGGGAGATCTGGCAACACTAAGGCCCCGTTTGGATGTTGGGTAGGAAAAAACCTGGGCCATAAACCCCTAGGGGAGATTCCCCTGTGCACATGCAACCCCTCCCACCACGTGGGAGATGTTCCCATTGTCCAGGTGCCCAAATAGTAGCATGGGAGGGAAGGAAGTCCCTTGCATACTACAGACAAATATAATATAGCAGATCTTACACAAAAATTCTAGAGATAATTTTGGAAAACAACCAAATCATAGATAAAAATTCCACAAATAATTCCGAGAAACAACAAAAATCACATTCCAGAAATAATTCTGACAAACGACAAAAATCACAGGCACATAACAAAGGTTCATAATTCATGTCAACTAGAATTTTAAAAATATTACTACAACTTATCCATCACTTCATCAAGCTTAAGATATCAGTCTGCATTTCACGACGATCGAGCATTGGCCTAAGCTGTTTTCATGTGCAGAAATAAAAGCAATCATTACAAGAGGTATTAATACATCGTCAAGTTTGTGCACAATAAAAAGTTCTGGGTTATAAGTTGCCATGTCCAACGCAGGGATACTTTCGAACAAGATGGGCCGCAAAGCAACAATCACGTCCTACTCCGGTCTTTTCTCCACTCCTTCCTCGACATCATGTACCACAACTTGATGCTGGCTGAATGACAAAAAGAAACAAGTTAGCTAGCATCAGTTCAGAATCGCACAACACTATTTTGTAGTATAAGCAAACTAATGAGACAGTATCAACCAACATATGATTTGTGCACTGTGCATAAAAAAATCAAGACTACAAATATAGTTTAGGAACGCAATCACAAGGCTGTCCAGTAACCTAATTTGGTTACTTGAAAAAGTCTCCAGATGAACAGGGCAATATATTGCTGTGAGGTGAGTTATGAGGCAATAGGAGGTGAAACCAATTGGAGGAGGCCACCAAATTAAGTATCACTAACAAGCTTGTAAAGGTAAACATAAACTACCAAACAAAAGGCAGTAAAATTTCTCCAAATGTGTGGCTCTTCTAGTCAGTTTTAAAAGAATGAAGTGTGTTTTGTCTTTGCTTATCTATCATCAATTAACAAAGAGAAACAAGCTTATACAAAGCTCCAGTCAATAATGCCACAAAGTAAATAAATATAAATGGATGTAGTGCAAAACAAGAAGGTGAGCTGGTTACACACCTTATGCTATCTACATCTCAGAAATCACCTCCTTCAACCAATAAAGCCGAAGATTTGAGTCCTTGGTATTGATGAATATTTCTCGATTCATTGGGCATTTGAAAAGCCGCAATGCCTTTGCTTTTTCTGCAACTGATAAATCTTCCATTGGTTCTAGCGCAGCCACACAGTTTCCAATTGAGAACATGTCATCTGGCTTTCATTCCTTCAACTCGTCAACCAGTTTTGCAGGTTGTTTCTTCCGAAAATCCATGTAATCCTCAAGAACAACAGCGATCTGGCTTTGCTTCCTCTTTTCACAGGCACTCCCTTTTGTTCAGAGTTGGTAGATGTTGTAGCTTCAGGTTCATCTCTTCTTGATGCCCCTTGCCCTTGTAGATCAGATGAGGACATACCATCATCAACATTGGTAGATGAGATATGGTTCAAATCATTGGTAGAGGAATCCATAGGAGAAATGGCATCGCTTGTGAGATCCACTTGCGGAATTGATACAAAGTTCAAGTCTCCTGAAGCAACACATCCTGCTCCAAAAAAGAAACATATCAGCATGTTCTCTTAGAAACATCAGATTCATCTATAATTGCAAATACACATATTTACTGCCACCCATTCCAGAAAGAAAGTATATATACAGATAACTTGGTCCTTCATCATACAACTTTTTAGAAAGAAAAAGAGCACTCAAGCAGGGTCCGATGGAAACACATGAAAAAATACAGGTATCTCAACAATCTCCCAAATACTATATAATTAAAGCAAGAATGAAAAGGATTTAATATACAGGGTCGACGGAAACACGTTATACAGGAAACACACCTTCATGTAGTAAAGCCAATGACTTGAAGAGCATGAATGGTTTTGAACGGAACTTCTTTATCCTTGCATTATCCTATTGAATGCAACAATATTGTATGGTTGGGATCAATAAAACAATGCCTTGAAGAGCATGAATGCCAGTGAACAAAAAATATATCAAGAAAAGAGTTAACCTTGATAAGTTTATCCCATATTACAGGTTCGGCGATGATCATGCATCCCATCCCGTGCCACTCTGTTTCTGAGAGTCTCTCACTGCCTTATAATTTTCTTTTAAATCCTTATCCTTCTCTTGGATTTGTTGCTTGCTGAAATTAGCTAGTGGAAATTTCCGATTGAATGTATTTGCAATTCTAGTCCACCCTTCAGCAGTCCACCCATTTTGACCTCGATAGATGGGATTGTTGTGGTCAAGCATTATATCAACAAGACCTTTCTCATATGCATGGTCCCAAGATGCCCTAGGCGCTGCCATTGCTACATTATTGAACCAACAATGGGGTACTAGTTAAATTTCTCTCTACCACTACTTTACCTAAGAAAAGGTGAGAAAAAAATTACAAAGTAAACTCATGTCCGACTAGTTGTTATAATCAGCCCACATTTGCATCGCGATCTGATCTCTAAGAGTGTTCCCATTGTTTGCCTCATTGTGATGATGTTGGTTGACATCATATCCCTCTGGAACATCAACATATGTTTCTGGTGGAATTAACGGTGGTTGGTGATCCAACCATGCCTCATCACCACTTTGAGCTCTAATGATGTTATGGAATACAGCACATGCTGCAGGAATCTTGATTTGTGACTCTATTGGGTAGCCATTGCCCACTTTCAAGATAGGGAAACATTTTTTTAGAACACCAATGCTCCTTTCGATGTGGTTCCGAAGAATTGCATGGGTATGGTTGAAAAGCTCCCTATGGTCGGCATAGCCCGTATGAGATGAGCGTCGCCTCCTAAATTACCGAACTCCTCGATATGGTGCAAGAAAAGAAGGCGTGTTGGCATATCCACCATCTACGAGATAAAATTTTCCATCTGGCACATGAAACCCCTTGCTAATAGCAGAACGAAGAACTCCTGCATCTGATGCAGATCCTTCCCACCCACATGAAATAAATGTGAAATTCAGATGAAAATCACATGCAACCATGACATTCTGTGAGAGGGCTCCTTTCCTATTCCTAAATGGGGGGGCCTTATCTTCAGCAATAGTGATGGGGATATGTGTTCCATCTATAGCACCAATGCAGTTCTGCACATTGAAACAGAAACAACAAAGTTGGTAGGTTTAGAAATCTATGTGGAGAAGTTTACAAAAATTCCATTGATATGGAGATGTGTGTGTAGTGGTTCACCTGGAAATAAGGCCAATAGCGATTGTTCGAAACAATCTTCGGATGGGGCTGGAGTGAACTTGGAATCTTTATAAATCTTTGGGCTAGAGTTGTAATTAAGTCAAAAATCATGTTTATCTTCCTATGAATTGTTTATGCGCTGTGTTGGAAGTACTTTTGTAGATCTTGATTACTAGCATTGTGCAAAATCATGTACATGAACATCGCCAATTGCTCCTCGGCAGAAACACGTGACGTGCCCTTCAATAGATTCTCTCTTCTAAGGTAATCCACAATAGACTTAAAAATCTCAGGTTCCATCCGAAACTCAACCCTAGACCAACTCTCATGGCCTTCTAATATTTCCTTAACCTTTGCAGCCCCGGATAAAGATGATGTGTGAACTGGATGCTTTTCCTCATAAAGGGAAGCATATAAAGCGGGAACCAAAAGGAAAAATAGTTCATCGTCTTCTTCTTGTTCTTGCGAGATAATCTTAATAATTTTATTTCTCCTAGAATCCATCACTATTATACCCAATGAAAATAAAATTAATACAACTATAATAATTATAAATAAAGCAATAATAATACCATCTCTATTATGGCTGCAAAGAACCAATAGCTAGGAGCCTAGGAAGCTCAGGAGTGAATACAACGATAATACCATTTCTGTTGTTACATCTACGTACATAATTTGGAGCATCAGTTTTCTCATATACTAAAATAAGACCACTTTCAATACTAGGCAGAGAAAATAACATCACAAGAGCAGTAGTTTTGCATAATTTAAGCTTCCTTAGTGACCATGTCAAAGGGATGACTGTGTCACATACCTTTCTTACTCTGAGTGAAAACTTCTCAATGACCCACGTATCAAAAGGCACCAAGCAATTGAACACAAAGTCTTCGGATAAAGCCAACTTCTAATGTCAGAGCACCTGCATTTGAAACACGATAAAATAATGAATATATACATATAGATAACAAAATAGAGTAGACTCACAAATCAACACCTACTAAAAAACAATGATCAATCAGGAGGATCGATCAAATTTTGGCAGTAGGTAGCACAGGTTGAAATGAACGAACAAACAGAACTACAACAAGTATGCGATTGGACTCAGTAGTAACACCTCAAACGATACAAGGTAGTAGTAACACCTCAAATCGACAGAGCAACAAATCGACTGTAGTCAGTCAGTCAAAGAGATGTGAACTTCGGCCAGCTAGCCACAACGACAAATCGATAAAACAAGTGTAGTCCTTATCAACCAAAGAATGGCATTACATCATATCCATCAAGGAGCAGAGGAACATTTTTGCCCGCAACAGGAGCAACTAGAGACTAGGGACCAACAGGAGCAACAAAAGCAGTATCCATCAGACTTGCATATATAGTCTACACAAGCAACCTTCACTCAACTAGTACACAATGGGTACCAAAAAAACAAACACGCTCAACTCAACTAGTTTTTCATCACCAAAAAAACTAAACTAGTTTCTTATTGCCATCAACAATCTTAACCCAGCAAGCAACATCTTCTTCCACCCGAACAAGTTCAGCTACCCACGCCAAACCAAAACAGCAGCAGACCCATCCCACCTACAACCATAGTGACCACCGAGCTTTCTATGATATAGTTCATCTCATGTGTCATTCAACTACCATTTTGCATCAATCCTACCTCCTTGAACAAACCCACCTAAAAACAAATTTGCCCTCTTCACAATATACTAAACCATTGTGCATATAGATTAGCATCTCAGGGAGGTAAAGGTGGCTGTGCTCACTTGTGAGGTCAGGGTAGATAGAGCACTTCAAAGCATTCGATGTTCTTCAGTACAGCTGCTCACTTGGGGTACAAACCTCAAACAGGAGAGTCCCTTGATCTGTATAGATGCTCGTCAGTGCATGTAGCAGGAAACAAATCACCATGGCAAAGAAAAATAGTGAGTGCAAGAGGAGGAGGAGGGGATAACCTTGAAAGAGGAGAATGATCTATGGCCGTCGTCTTCGCCGGAGGTGAGTGAAGCTTCGAGGCAGAGAGATCCGGGAAGAGGGAGGATGATGACCCCGGTCGCCGTTGCCCCCGCCGGAGGAGCAGGTCGTGCAGGTGTAGGCGGTGGTGCGTCGCCTCCGGTTGTCGGGCGGAGCCTTGGATGGAGGAGGGCGGAGCGTGGTGGTGCGTCACTCTTGGATCTTGCCGCCGCCGCCGCTCGTTCGTGAGACCGAGAGAGCGAGGGTTTCGTCCCCGACCACTGGAGGCGTGGAAGGCTCTCCCAGGGAAGAGGCGTGGAAAGGGTCGGGCTACCAATATCCCGTGGGCCGCCAAATGACCGGGTGGATCACCCAGGGCTAAGTTGGCTTGTGGGTTCCCAGCCCGGGGAACAGGCAGGGATCCCGGGGGGGGGGGGGGGGGGGGGGGGGGGACCTGAAACCAAACGAGGCCTAAGTGGGAAATGGCGATGCCCCGTGGCATATTTTAGCCCATTTATGGCTCCTCGTGTTTGTAGGCCATTTCTGGCTTGTAGTATCTTTTGGCCCATTAACGGCCCGTGTTGCACCTGAACCGTTTTCGGCCCTTCCTGCCTTTTGGTCCTTTAACGTCATGTGTTGTGTCTCATCAATTTTCAGTCCTTTGCACCTTTTGGTCCATTACGACCCATGTTGCCTCTGAGCCATTTTTAGCCCGTTACGCCTTTGAGTCAATTAATGACCCGACCATTTTCCTCATGTCAGGCCTTTTGGCTCATTAATGGCTCGTGCTGCTTCTGATTGCAGACCATTTATGACGCGTTATATATTTGGGTTATTTTTGGTTCATGGGTCCTTTCAACATTTGACCTGTGTGTGCTCCATGACAATTAGCTGTTTCAGCGAGCCCTATTTTTAGTCCTTTAGAGGCCCATGGTGTTTTCAAAGCATTCACGGGTTGTGCCAGTTTTGGCCCTTTAGCGGACCATGGTGCTTTTGGGCCGTTTGTGGCATCACTGTGATATTCTCTAATTATCATGGGATTTAGTGATTAACATTTTTTTTGTTTCCTGGTATTCTCTAATTATCATCTCTACTCCAATAGTTGTGAACCAACATGTGGTTGTCTGGTTAGGAGGACAGTGGTATCCTTTGCCCATCGCGGTTAAAGTCCGAGACTTGACATTGGTGCTCGCATTATTGGTGGATTTATTTTAGCCTTCCTGCGATGTTCGTTTAGTGGGAGGAGGTTGTGAGGCGTCTGTGATGAGGAGTAGGCGTCCGTGATGACATCGTAAAATTTCAAGATGATATGTTGGCTTAGTCTTTCGAAGATGCTCAAAGTGGCATGGTGTGCGTGTTGCGTTCATAGGGGTGGGCATATGCTCATGTATGTGAGTGATTTCGATTGTACTGTGTTAAAAATAAATATCTACTCCAATAATTGGAAGTTGCGGCTGATTGATTGTTCCATACTAACTAATTTGCCTCCATGGAAAACCATCATTTTTCTTTCTGAAGAATGCAGATCAGGCAACTCCCATTGGTGCGTTTGTGCCAAGAAACCAAACAATGCCGGCCGGTCTTCCACTCACAATCAAAACGCATGCAAAAATATGTCAAAAGACAGTTTATTACAAGCCTCGAACAAATGATGGATCTCTAACATTACAAGCAAGCGTAATGGATGTGATACACGAAGAAAATGTATGGACGGATGTATCTCTCTGCTGGGTTTCACTCTCACCACGCCAGCGACAGCAGAAGCGCGGCCATGGCGGTCTGCACGACGATCCCCCAGCGCCCGTACTGCCTGCCGCTCCCGCTCTGCACCAAGAACAAATTCAAAATCGTTCATTCGCCATCAGTTGTTGCCGCTCTGCTCCAACGAAAATTAAGAGAATTTAGCTTGTGAGTGATGCGTTACCAGATCGTTGGCGGAGGGTGCGGGGCCGGACACGTCCTCGACGGTGGTGGGCTCGGGCGCGATGGGGGCCGGTGGGCTGAGCGGCTCCGGCGCGGGCGCGGGCGACTTCTTCTTGCCGCTCCTCTTTCTCTTGTGCTTGTTCTTGCTCTTGGACGGAGCCTCGGCCGGAGGCAGCACAGCGGGAACCTCGGCCACCGGCGGGGGCGTCGCCACTGGGGGGAGCACTGCTGGCGCCTCGGCCGGGGCGGCCGCAGGTGGAGGCGTTGCTGGCGGAGGAGCCGCGACCGGGGGCGGAGTCACGGGAGGAGGAGCCTTCACCGGCGGTGGCGTCACCGGAGGAGGCGTCACGACGGGCGGGGGCGCGGACACGGGCGCGACTACCGGAGGCGGCTTGACCGGCGCGACTGCCGGTGGCGGCTTCGCGGGCGCAACCGGGGTGGCGGTGGGCGCGGGAGTGACCGGGGTGGCCGTGGGCGCGGGCGTGGTCGGCGCGGGAGGGGACTGGGCGGGAGCCGTCGGCACTGCCACTGGCGTGGGCGTGGCCGGCGCCGCTGCGGGCGACGACTGCGCCGCGGCCGCAGCGAGGAGGGCCGCGAGCGCCAGGAGGCGGCCCCATGACCGGAGCTGCGGCGCCATTGTAGCTAGCCGCTAGTTGCTCGACGCGCTCCGGTGCTATGCGATCTCTGCTACCCTGCTTCGGTGCTGCAGAGTGTGTCGCTGGTGACTGCTCTGGCCAGATCTGTGGCAGGGGAGTATATGTATACAGAAGGTGACCGGCCGGCGATCGCGGTGGCGTTGGTTGGGTCGTCGTAGCTGGCTGGCTGGCTGGGTGGCTTGGGAGTGAAGGGAGCCGGGTGGGTGGGTGCGAAGGCGACGCGATGGCGGGAAAGGGGACGCCGCAACGAACCTCTGTGATGTGCTACAGATCGCGCGCACAAGCACAACACTGATCTTTTTAAAGAAAAGGCCAGAGCCCGACTTTATAAATAAAGCCACATGACAGCGTCACGAGACCAAACAGGAAAGAGATCAGTTAACGAGGAGAACGCACACAGCGCATGGAACGAAAAGTATATAAGAGTAGCCAAGGAAGGATGGATACAGGCAACTGCCATACACGGCGCACAGGCTGGAAAGGAGTGAGACCTAAACTCCGCAAACAGCACCACCAGGATTAGACGACAGGATCCCGTCCGGAGATGTGAGATGCCGAAGCCCGGATTTTGTCGGTGAGCAGGTCCAGGGCATCCCGATCAACCTCCTTAGTCAATGATCTCCACTGCTGCAATAATATACATGATTTGAAAAGAACGTCAGCAGGCTTAGATGGGAAGATATGCTCAATAGTAAATTTGTTCCTAATGGTCCACAGAGCCCAACATAAGGCACCCAGGCCAACCCAAAACACCCTCTTGGTGACCCCAACCAAAGCTTTGGCTAGGGTTCGAATATCGGAGAAAGAGGAGGGGTTCCAAGAGACCTGAAGCCAAGATCTGACACAACACCAAACCAGCTTGGCCAGCACGCAATTGAAAAAGATGTGATCAGAGTTCTCCAAGGCCCCACATAGATGACAGAAATCCGCGCCATGCCCATTGCGCTTTTTAATCTGGTCAGCAGCCGGCAGGCGACCACGAAAGGCTTGCCAAAGGAAAATTTTAATCTTAGAAGGAACTTTGGACTTCCAAACACAAGAGAATCTGGTCGAAGGAGTACCACCAATAAGTCTAGAATAAAGTGACTTGACCGTAAATCTATCTGAGGCCGAATGAGGCCAGACTACAGAATCGGCCGACTCCGAGAGCACGGGGAAGAGGGCAGAGAGACTTTGCCAATCTTCCAACTCTTCAGGAGACAGGGCCCGACGAAAGGCCAGATCCCAGTTATTAGCCGCCACCTCCGCGATGGAGATACCCGGATTAGGACAGTAAGAGAACAAAACCGGAAAACTCTCAGCGAGGGGGGCATCCCCGACCACCAGTCCAACCAAAAGAGGACTGCCATCCCATTACCAACATTAAATTTAACATGTTCCAGGAAAATAGGTCTGACTTTGACAAGGGATTTCCAAAATTGAGAGCCGCGCCTCGCGGTGGCAAACAGCGGGTTGGAATGTGGGAAGTATTTAGCCTTAAGAATCGAGAACCAAAGCGAGTCAGCCCCACTAGTTAAAATTTTCCACCACCACTTGATAAGCAAACAAATGTTCATCACCTGAGTATTAATAATACCTAACCCGCCACGGTTTTTAGGCTTACACATATGCTGCCACTTGACCAGCCTATATTTCCGTTTGTTATCCGCGGAATTCCAGTAGAAGGCTCCCCTATGTTTGTCGAAGCCAGCATGCACGCCATCCGTAAGAAGATAGAAGCCCATAAGAAACATGGGAGAGAGGATAAGCAGGAGTTAATTAAAGCAACTTTGCCAGCATTGGTATTATATCTGCCTCTCCAAGGGAGCACCCTGTTCCCCACTTTAGCGACCGCCGGAGCGAAATCTTTAGCATGGAGCACGCCAGGAGAGATAGGAAGGCCTAGATTTTTAAAGGGAAAGGAACCCAAAGAACAGTTCAGAAGCCTGGCAACCCGCAAGGCTTCCGCCTCATCCACACCCGTCACCAGGACCTCACTTTTAGCGAAATTAATCTTAAGACCCGAAACAGCTTCGAAACACAACATGATGAATTTAAGATTGGCAATGCAGGTGTCATCCAGCTCCACCAAGATAATTGTATCATCCGCATATTGCAAGTGGAAAACACCCTCCGAAAGTAAATGAGAGACCACAGGAGCAATGTGCCCACAACGGGCCGCCCTGGAAAGCATGCACGAGAAGGCATTGGCCACAAAATTAAAAAGAACAGGGGAAGCAGGATCCCCTTGGTGAAGGCCCCTACCATTGGCGAAGAAATTGCTAACAAAACCATTAACCGAAACGGCAGTATGGCCACCCGAGACCAACTGCATGATACGATGAACATAAGCACCGTCGAAACCTTTAGCAAGAAGGACCTGCTTGAGGAAGGGCCAGCTAACGGAGTCATAGGCTTTCTCAAAGTCTAGCTTAAGGATAACCGCTTTAGCTCTCCGAGCGTGAAGATCGTGAACAATCTCATGAAGGGATAGGATACCATCAAGGATGAAATGCCCTTTGATGAAAGTAGATTGATAAGGACTAATAACTCTATGAGCAACCGGCGACAAACGATTCGCAAAGCCTTTAGCCGGGAATTTGGCGAAGTTGTTAATCAAAGCAATAGGTCAGAATTGGGAAATAACATCAGCACCCTTAACCTTGGGGATCAGGGTTATCACTGCATAGTTCAGGCGGGAGATATCGACAGTACCAAGACAAAAGCCCTGGATAACATTACAAACCAGCTGTTTCAACTGGGGCCAGAATTTCCGAAAGAAAGGAATAGAGAAGCCGTCTGACCCAGAAGCAGCATTAGGATTGGCAGTGTTAACAACATCCCAAATTGCCTGATCAGAAAGAGGGATTATCAAAGAGGCATTCTCCTCGGGTGAGATTTTAAGACCTAAGTTCCAAAGGGAGGGAGAAATGGAGAAGCCCGATGGAGGTTTAGCCCCCAACAACGAAGAGAAGAAATCCACCACATGAGCCATAATAACAGACTGCTCCGAAGATCGCACACCATTAATGAGCAGGCTATTAATACCACATCGTCTACGCCTGCCGTTCGCGATCGCAAAGAAATACGCCGTAGGGGAGTCGCCTTTTAGAGTACCCCGTTGACGCCAATAAATCTCAGCCTAATGGTGTAACTGTATTAAAGCAGCCTCTAGATTATAACGAACCGCCCAACCATCGTCAGAGAGCCCAATAGAATCAGCCGCGCGATCCATCGACAAGATCTGGTCTTCGAGGAAAGATTTGGTGCGACGATCCTCCGCCGCATGATTACGAGACCAACCTCTGAGGAATTTACGCAGGTTATAGGAACACGAATGCCAATCATCCAAAGGCCCAAAGGAGCGAGCATTGGATGATAGAGAAAGGGAGATCTTCGCCGCAACCATATCGACAAAGCCATCCACATCCAACCAGGAGGCGTCAAATTGAAATCTAGCCGGAGGCCTGAGGCTAATGGAACCATCGTCAAGAATTAAGGGGGTATGATCGGAACCGATAATGCATTTGGCGTAAAGAGAGGCCCTAGGGAACAAGGAATCCCACCTGGGACAAAGGAAGACTCTGTCAAGCACTGATCTAATAGGGATTGACTGATGATTGGACCAGGTATAACGAGCTCCCCCCTGAGGCAGCTCACGAATAGCATTGGCACTAATGAAGTCGTTAAAGGCATTAGCCAGCGGCCAGGAGAAGTTATCATTACTTTTGTCATTAGGGCACCGCAGAACGTTAAAGTCTCCCCCGATAACCATCGGTAAATTACAAGCATCGTTCTTCAACGAAAGTTCATTAAGAAATAAAGGCGACAAGGAATGGTCCGCAGGCCCATAGACGACGATAAACTCACAAAGAGTATTCTGAGCTTTATGAGAGAGAACAACACTGGCCCAAAAGATCCCATGATCAAAAGCAACAAAATCAAAAATATCTTTATTGGAGCCTATCAAGATCCCGCCAGAGTGCACCGAAGTAGGTAAAAAGTTCCAATTAAATCTGTCCATGCCCACAATAGCAGAAAAGTCATTAGGGGAGAAGGATTCCTTGAAGGTTTCTACCAACCCCACAAAGTCAATAGAGTTAGAACGAACCAGATCTTTAAGTTGGTCATGGCGCCCCCTAGCACCGAACCCCCTAATATTCCAGAATAACGCCCTCATTTATAAGAAAGATTCTTGATTCGAAGGCTCGACCTGCAAGGGGCCACGCAGGGTTTAGCACGCTTATTGGTGCCCCTTTTAGACAAGTTGGATTGGGGCTGGCCACTACCAGCGCCCGCGTCCACGACCAGACCACTACTAGAAGCCCCTACCTGAGAGGCAACGGCCTCTTTGGCTTTGGCAATGGCAGCCTGAGCCATCTCGTTAGCCCGAATAATAGCAAGAAGAGAACTAGGAGAACCAACAGACGAATCAACCACCACCCCCACATCCGACATAATATTTAAAAGATGATCATCCGAAAGAGAAGGTAGAACCAACCGAACCGGAGAAGCAACAACAGAGTGAACGGGAGATGTACCTGGGGGAGGGAGATCCTTCGCCGCAGCCCGCTTTTCAGCCCGCTCCAGGACAGAAACACCTGAATTCGCCACCCGCCTTCCTTTGCGAGCCGTGGACACAAGGGATCGAATCGCAGGCGACCGCGCAGCAAGAGAGCCAACATGGGGACTCGAACGGGACATAGATCCCAAATCTTGATCAAGACACCGACAAACCCCCGTCATGGAGTGCTTCAAGCCCGACGAGTTCCGGCACTTAGCCGAGAATTTGCGCATTGAGGATTTCTTCTTCCGGAGGGACTGGGATTCCACCACATCACGAGCCGAGGAGGCCGGAAGATCTTCAATTCCCGATCGAGTGGGGGAGAGCGGGCGGACAGGAAGATTGGAGCAAGCACCAAAAACGGGGGTAGCAGAGCAGGGCGGGAACTTCGACATATCAGCACCAGCAGCAGGGACATTGGGAGCAGCAGACGGGATCACCGAATCATCACGAGGAGCAACACCAGAGGGAGCTTGGGATTGAAACAACTCACGTTCAGAATCTGCCAAACCATCCCATTCAGATTGGGTGAAGGGGAGGTTAGACCCATGGCTCTGATTAGGGCCACCCAGAGATCCATCCCCCTCCTTATCATGCTTGTCCGAAGGGTTAGAAGGGGGAGGAGGGGGAGGTGGAGTCTGAAAAGCAGCCGCCCCCTCCACCCGCACCCGAAGCTTAATACCATTGGGAGAAGGGAAGATATCAATCGAGCCATGGACCCGTTCAGCATCCACACACCAAACCTTCATCCTAGCAGGGCCAACCTTGTTCAGAGAGTCTTCATCCACCTCGATGGGCTTCCCAATCAGAACCCCAAAAGACATGAGAAAAGCAGACGAACGGAGACCAGCAGGCAAATCGTCAATCAAAACCCAGACTTGAGAGAGAGGACCAACTGCCGTACCACTGCAAGAAGCCGCTTTAACAGAAACCACCAATTGATTGAGAGGCAAGGTGAAGCTAGTGCATGAGGCAATCATCCGCAAACATTCTTTGGAGGGAAACACCACAGAGAACTCAAATTTAGATATCTGCACAACTTGCCAGTCCCATCCAGCCTCATCCAAAATGTGAAGCCCTTCCAGAAGAATTTGGGGCGAAATCTTTTGATCCTTGACCGTAACAATCACAGCATTAGACAGAGCAGGTGCCACCTCCCGGACAGGCAGGTCACCGTCGAAGGTGAAAAAGGCGCAACCGGGGAGGCCTGAGCCGAACTAGATGACCGCGGGAGGTTTCTGCCTAGCCATGCAATTGACCGTGAGGTGACCATCAGAGCGACAAATCAGGCAAAAAGGAGGGTTGGTGCAGCGAGACTGGAAATGGCCAGGCCTGTGACAAGCGAAGCAGGTGAGCGCCGAGGGGTTGTTATGGGAAGAAGAGGACGGGCGGGATTGCGGAAGCGACGGAGGAGGAGGAAGGATCCCATCCCCCATCCCCGGAAAAGGGGGCGCCCCAGAGGCCGGACCGGGCGGCCGACGTGCCGGCCCCGCAAAGGACCGAGGCGGCGGACGAGCACCAGCACCAACCCCAACCAAGCGAGGAGGAGGAGGAGGAGGGCACGACGGAGCAGATGGACCTCGGCCCACTCCCGGAGCAGGAAGGGAGGCAGAAGACGAAGAAACACCACCACCAGAGGCCACCGCCGCCTCCCACGGGTCCAGCACCCGAGAGAGAGAATGGCCAGATCCAGAGCCCTGCGGGCCGGATCCGGGCACACCAACCCTCTCCGAGCGCTGCGACCACTCCAGACCTGAAGTCCGAGCCTCGCGGTCACGAGCCACCTGCTCGCGCGCCGCCTGTTCCGCCTCCAACTTGGAACGGAGCGAAGCCTCGAGCTCCAGATCCACCACGGAGGAAGGGGAGTCCTCACGGCGTCGCTTGCTGCCCGAGAGCGCCTCGCAGGAAGAGCCCCGCGACTTGTCCATGGATAGCACCACAGCAAAAGGAAGGAGGAGGGGTGGAGGTGGGGAGGATCTAATGAGGCGACGAATGGGAAGACGGTGACGGCGTAGATCGGAAGCGGAAACCGAAAACCCTAGCAAAGGGGAGGAAGAGCCGCGGGGGATCCATAAATAGCCCGTCCGAGCCGTGCCCACCTCGGCCCGACTCGCCACATGGGCCAAAGAACGTTGAGGAGCAGGAACCCGGACGATGGGCCCAACTGGGCCGGACGGGACCAGAGGGGGGAAATCTGCCACCGACGAAAGAGGGGGAGGAGAGGCAGGCCCACTGGGCAACGACAAACCGCAAGGCCCATCAAGCCCACCCGAGGGGACGTCCCGCGGCCCGATGGCCACCGCGGAGAAATCGAGATCTAGATTACACGAAGCCACCAGCGACCCCGCCGTCGCTGCCGCCGGCGACGAGGCCGCCGCAGAGGCTGCAGGAGAGGGGGATGGGAGGCCACCAAGCTCCCCATCAGGCGCACTGCCCAGGACAACGAGATCAGGTGACGCAACAGCAAACTTAGCAGACTTACGCCGCTGCCGAGAGATCCGAATCCAGCCATCGACCGACGAAGACGCGGCCACCGACCGGCCCCGGCCACCAGGAGCGAACTTGCGGGGACGAGGAGCGGCGGGAGGTACCACCACCCCCCAGCACAAGGCACGGGACCACAGGGGGAAGGGACCGACGACCACGAATCCTCCTCATCAGACGCAAGGGCCCAGAAACGAGATCCGAGCACCGGCAGCGGAGAAGACAGAGGGGAGAACCCCACCCGCGGGGAGCCAGGGGAGGGGAGAGAGAGAGCACCTGCAAGCGGAGAGGGGGATGACCGGGCACTGGCCAGCGGGTCAGGGCAGGGAGCGGGACAGCTAGGGCAAAGAGGGGAGGAGGGGGAGGAGGAGGCGAGGGAGGAGGGAGGGAGGGGATCCATGGTTCGCTTCCTGGTGCACAACACTGATCTGATTGCCTCCCAATCCTTCCTTGTTTGGTCAGTCAAGAAAGAAAAATGATTGGGAGGGGCCAGAAAATTATTAAATTAAAACTAAATTTGGTTTCTTGTTTGGTCAGTTGAGGAGGAAAAAGGATGGGGCGTTTCTTGTTTGGTCAGTTGAGGAGGAAAAAGGATGCCCAATCCTTTTTCCTTCTGAAAAAGGATGCCCAATCCTTTTTCCTCAGTTGAGGAGGAAAAAGGATGCCCAATCCTTTTTCCTCCTCAACTGACCAAACAAGAAACCAAATCTAGTTTTAATTTAATAATTTTCTGGCCCTTCCCAATCATTTTTCTTTCTTGACTAACCAAACAAGGAACCTAATATAATTTCAAGTAATTTATTATCGATCCCTGCTTGTTAGCATTCGCATGTTTTCTCCCTGACAAAAAAACAATCTTTTTACACTAGCATATACTATCATAATTTTTTCAAACAATAATAATACCTAGACTCCTAGAGCACCTACACGACAAAATCACCACGAATGTCTCGCACTCAGCAATGTGGCGAAAGAATAATCCCAATATTCCGCCTTAGTGACACGTGTCGCATTTGCTGAAACATAGAGCAGACTCTATTTTTTCCAAACAATATTCTAGTAGCTTTTATTTCCGCCTTAGTGTACACTAATCATTTTCTGATAATGAAATAGTATCTAATTAATCTCAGCACTGTATGAAGACAAGTAGACAAGTTCTAGCCAACAGCTTGGCTCAAAATAAAAGCTACTCCCACCGTTCCTAAATATAAGTCTTTTTTTAGAGATTTCAATACGAACTATATACAGAGCAAAATGAGTAAATCTACACTTTAAATTGCGTCTATATACACCCGTATGTAGTTCATATTGAAATCTCTAAAAAGACTTATATCCAGGAACAGAGGGAGTATTTTTTCCATTAAATCACTTGATTTAATTATTACGTGGGAAAATGAAATTAGCTTAGCTGCCGATTGGTGATGTGATCGAACAATAGAAGGACGGTTGCCGTGGCAATGGCATGGCCTGATAGAGTGCTGCGGATAGTGACAATATGCCAGAAGCCAGCTGTGTACTGCTTCTCCTCCTTTTCGAGTTTCTGGTTACTTGCATTCCACGATTAGGCTGTGCATGGTGCATGCTCTAGCTGAATTTGATCGAATGGTGTTTTTCTACACGCATTTGGTTGGGTAAACGTGTGGCTGATGGCGTTGCGGTCTTACGTTTGGTGAAGGTAAAGGTGACATGCCACCCAACGCGGATCTCTCCATCTCTCGCTTGATCTGCACGGAATACATAGAATCAGCAACATTCTTGTGACAATTAATTAATTATTACAGTACGTGCAAATTAGTATATATATTTTGTAATGTCTTACGTTTGGTGAACGTAATTACTCGTCAAAAGAAAGTTAGTATATACTATATACTTTACACACGTGTGTCGTGGCTGGTTTACGTGAAGAATGGAATGTTGCAACGACCATCCAAAAGTGCATGTGAAGTACGCGCTAAGCTAAGTAAGCTAAAGGGTGCATGTGTTACACAACTTACCAGTGATTAATTAGTGATGATGTCTAATTTTTTGAAGGAAAAGTGATGATGTCTAATGACTGGACACTAGAGCATCTCTAGCCGTTCGGCCCCCAGGGGCGTGAAAAAGCAGCTTGGGGCGCACCGGCAAAAAAATCGGCGTGGCCCCCCAGTGGTGGAATCTGACAGGCAAGATGCTTTTTCGCCTGCCAGTGGTGGCCCAGGCGCGGGTTTCCTTCCACCGAAGCCCCCAAGCATCTCCGCTCGGTTCGGTCTGGGATCGCCGGGCCAAAATATAGGCCGAGTCAGCGGAATTCGGCATCCTGGGGGCGCGACAGGGGTTTTCTTTCGGCGCCAGCGTGAAAAAACTCGCCTTGGGGGGGGGGGGGGGGCTGTTGGGGGCGCGAGTGGAGATGCTCTTAGTCGCTAGTAGCTCATAGGTCATATAAAAGTAGTAATGTACAACATTTTACCTTTCACACGGCACGTCGCCACAACATTGTGTCGGCCGAGTTCCTGACATTTTTGTACTCTTTGTTTCCTTTTCCTTTTTTTATTTGAAGATTGTTTACCTTTCCTTTTTGACATTGAATCTGACATCAGATAACATTTCTTTCTTTTGACGTTTGAGGAGTTCAGATTTTTTACAGTGGGCCTGTTGGGCTAATGAAGGTGCATTTCTTTTACCTATATGAAGGGCCCAATTGCTATTAACCACCTACAGGCCCAAGGTTCCTAGTACATTCATGTAGACGGTTGTTCTCAAATGAGGTAAATACACCCGAGAGTCTTAGAATTGCACGCGGCAATCAGTCTGGTGCACAAACATGTAAAATACGCGATTCTGGTCATCAAACATACGCTCGTGTGCAAATACAGTCATATATCCCGTGCTTGCCTGGCACGCCGGCATGGAGAAGGCCAACTGTCAGCGACAGATGGCACTCCGTGCGACATGTTCTTGTGTAAAACATCCTCACCTTCTTTTATTTGCAGAAAAAATCGTCGTTGGTAGGGAATAAAGGGCTCATGTGAGGGCCAAATAGGCATATACAGAAGCGGGGTGCTGGGGGATTGGACTAGCTAGCTCAGTTAGGCAGACGAAGGACCCGACCAATGCAATAGCTAGGGACATTTTTGTGTCTAAAATGAGATACAATTGCACTTATAATGAAAAGTTGAAAACATCCGGGATTATCAACTAAATATGTCCCGTGCACATGAGTCATGACGTGACTTAATACAAGTATAATGTAGAGTCAACGGCTTATTAAATATACACTTGTGTGTTACATAAAATATATTTAGTTAATACAGCCATTTAAAATGTTTATTAAATAAAAAGTTAATGAATACAAAAACAATTATATTTACTAATTATACAAAAGGATGAATACAACATTTACTAAATATTTATGAATAATCACTTGTGTATAATTTTTAATCATGATTTATATTTAAAAATAATATATAATTTACATATTATACATGAAAAATGTTCGTACCAACAATTTAGACTTTAAATTATGAATATTTTTACTTATACATACCTTAAATTATAAAAATGTGCATATAATTATTGAAATTCTTGTATAATTAAAACAATACTTATGAATAGTAATTTTAGAAATATTTACATTTTTATTAAACAATCATATTACAGTTTATTAATATTATTTTAAAATAATACATGAACAACGTTTTCTGCTCCACATATTTTTTAAAAACAAACAGTTACAACTATACAAACATTTTTTAATTATGTATATTTTTAAAAATATTCCACAAATTTCATAAAATGTATTTTTACAATTATGAATATTTGTGTTATAATTATACTAACATTTTTTACAATTTTTAATTATTATTTTAAAATAATACATGGACAATATTTCAAAATAACTTTATTACTGAGATTATAATTTACATACTACATATCTATTAATTTACAAACAGGAGCCCATTTCTGCTACATGAGCTCCTTTGTTATAGTAAAGTAAATCACAGTTTTCCCATATTACCCATATACATGCTTTGGTTGGAGTGGCTTGGCCGGTTGTTGGCTAAACTTGGGCGTGTGTTCAACACACTTTTTGATGTTAAATTTTGCTCTATACTGACATGTGAGACCCACCAGTTGTTAATTTTTCCGCAAATAAAAAAGATGAGGGGGTTAAGTGCAAAAACATGTCGTAGTGGGCAGCCAAGCACGGGATACGCCCGTGTACGGGACATGTGACAGTATTTGCACGCACGTGCAAGTTGGATGACCAGATCATGTATTTTAGCAGTCTGTGTATCAAACTGACCGTCGTGTGCAAGTTCTAAGACTCCAAGTGTATTTACCTCTTCTCAAAAAAAAGGAGAAAGGAACGTACATGCATATGCTATGTTTTGGTACCACATCATCTAGGCAAAGCAAACGGAGCTGCTTATATCCTCATCCATGGGACAGATTGTGGTTAGCAACTCAAACTTGATAAAAACAAATATGGATTGTTTGAATGGCGCATGTTGATCTTGTTGTCATCTTGCCTGCAACATCACATTATGAGGCGGAGGACGAAAAAAAATGTTTAAGGTGGGGCGAAATCTTAATTAATTTTTTTATGAAAAAACTTTAATAGTCCATACACACTACCAATGCACACTAATAACCAGGGTTCATGTTGTAGACTCCGACATGGTGTGCTTGCTTTTTGTTTGTATGCTTCACCAACCTTTTCTTGCGGCCAATACTCGGTTAAACATCTTGTTTTGGGATGGAATAACTTATGAGCATTCTTGTTTGGTATTACACATGTGATAGAGAAAATTGTTTCGTTCAGTCGATTTCTACCACATAGAAGAACAACACCCGAACTTAAGACGGGGACAATTGTGTTGTAGATTGAAGCAAGAAGATGCTTTAGACGCCTAACACACCGCCCCCAATTTACACACCACATAGAGAAAATGTATAAATCAGATACTTAGTTTGGTCAGTCTAGTTTTGATACCGGGTTAACAAAAGAAACCCCGATTCATGTGCTGGCAGAGAGTTTGGCACCAGGGCCTGCTATGCGGCGATTCATCTACAAACAGTATAGTGTCATTGTAGTTCTCAAATGCTGCATAGAAAGTTTTGTTCGGTTCAGTTGATTTATGCCACATGGAAGGACAAGGACAACACCTGAATCAAAAACAGGGGCATCAACAACATGGAGAAAAATTAACAAGGCAGATAATCAGTTTTGTCTGTTTGTTTTTCGCACTTGATTAGTCAAAAACATGGATTCACACACCAGTAGAGAGTTTGGCACCAACACCTCCTATGCTACGATTCATCGAGGCATTGCGTCATGTCATTGTAGTTCCCCCTCTCGACGCATCGTCTTCCCCACGGAGGACGTGCCTGACTGTCGGCTCAGAATCCACCCTTTCTAGACTGGTCGCCAGCGAGTCACGTCACCCGTGGCGCGGGAAAGCGATTGCAAGAGCCACCCCAATGCTCAGTTCCTTTAGAGCCCAACCGTATTTATTCCCTTGCACTCGTCCATATTTTTTTTTCAGCCTCCCGGTGTTGTGCTTGTTGATTCTGCATTTTGTGTTGCATTTCACGTTTAGTCTGCAGGGCTAGCTAAATTCGATCAAATAGTGTTTTGTACACGCAACGGTTGGAGAAACGTGTGAGTCTATGACATGCATGGAATGGAAGCTTTTCTTCCTCGTAGTGCTTGGTGAAGGTAAAGGTGACATGCCACCCTGACGCGCATACTATACAATCCCCGGCTCAGATCTCTATCTCTCGCAGGGACCGTGTGCGTAGGAATACGGAATAAGGAACACATGCATGTACATACATATACACGTCCATGCATGTTGCAACGACCACCAAAAACGCATATAAAGTGGACGTCAAGAAAAAAAAATGCATGTATCCTCTAAAAATATGCATGTAAAGTGGACTGCATGTGTTGGACCCAGTGATTAATCAATGATTTTCTATCCTTAGTGAGACTAGTAAGCATGCACATGCAACGCACGTCTAACACAAATGTACATTGTATCAAACATCTAGAAAATTTAAAATATTATTCTTCGTGAATTAGTATGCCTTTTTTTAGAAGATGAATCAGTATGCCTCTTTAATCCAAATATCAGACCATCTTTCATATAAGTTGCATCAATTATATATTCTCTTGCAAAAATACACACTTTTTCAATATATAGTTCCCCAAACACATTAATCTCTTGCAAGTGAATTCTGGTGAAGTTCGTGTGCCAGTAGGCGTCTGTGGAGGTGAACGCCGAGCTGGTGGGGCGTAGGGCGGCGGAAGGGGATCAATTCATGCCGGCGAGCCTGGTGCAGAGCCAGCATGACTTGCTGCGGATCGCCGCCGCCGAGGGGATCACCGTCGTCCACGCCACGGTGCCCGCCACCGCTGTCGTCGAAGGACCATTTCTTATTTCTGAATCCACTTTCATGGCTTTGTACACTGGACAGACATTTATTCAGACCACATTCATGATCTCATCCATATAATGTACAACTTATAAAAACTTACACAAGCAAGCTATCATCAACCTCAACATTACCTAGTTCATTTAACATTATGCTTCTTGCCATCATCAGAGTACTTGTTCTGTGTGACATGATAGCAGTACCATCAGATGAAATAGTTGCCGTCAGTAAACAAATACATGAAAACTAATGGCCATGGTCATACATAAAGTACATGGTTAGAGAATTGAAGTTGTACCTTGCTGCATTTTGAAGTGTAGTTTGGATCACTTTCACAGGGTCGATGGTACCATCCTTGACCATATGAACATAGTCCTCTACAGTATCCGAAATGCAAGAGTTAACTACCGAACCTCTAAAGATTACTACTTTGCTGGAGGATTATTAAACATGACATTTTTGCTGCAATTCAAAATGAACAACTAAAACACAGTTAAAAAGAACAGACCTATTTTTTTTGAAGAAAACGCAGGAGAGCTGCGTGATTCATTCAGAAGGAGCGGCTGACAGCCAAACTGTACATAGATCGACAGAAAAATCTGCAGACCAAAGCAAGGAAAAGAAAGAAAAAGCGAGCGGCATGGCGACTACTCGCGGGATACAAGGTGGCTAGCTCCAGCCACAACTCAACATCCAATCTCGTCCACTATCAGATCCAAGAAAAAACACAGACCTATTGCTGCTAAAGGACAATCTGAACATGTAGAACAGAGCATACACAATAGGAAAATGACTACAAATCACCCTCCTGCAATGTAACAACAGTGTGTACACATCTATTCCTCCTAAATCACAGTACCTTAATTTTAGAAACTAATGGCCAGTCGAAAAAGACATACAAATTATCGGAAAGTCGTCAGCAGTCTGGCAATCAGATAGAAGGGAGAAATGAATTGGTCATGCAACAGACCCTCACTGGAGAAAAGAATATACAACACACTGGGATATGATTATGCTAAAAAGAGAACATACCTGAGAGGAAGAGCTATCAATTACCATGCAAAAGCTGCTCTTATAGTTATTGGCAATGAAATGGCTCTAGGTCAAAAATTGATGTGTGATCTCGACTTTGTTTAAATGAAAGGTGTTGGCTTATTAAATTTATAGGACTAAAAAGACAACATGCACATATTATCACTTGAGTTTGCACGGGATCGCTAACCAAATAAGGATGAGCAAATCAAGTAATCCCCCATTATACATAATAACTTACTAAAAAAGGGACCTAGCCCATTGAGCATATTCAGTAGAAAGTAACGGAAGCACTAATAAGAGTAATAAAAAAAAGTAAGATTGTGATCAGAAGATTGTAGCTTACCAAGATTTTTTTCTCCTGCCTACACTGAACTTCTTAACATCATGGCTGCAGAAGAGACAAAAGAGAAGTATACACTTGATTAGATTTAAAACTGATTTCCAATAGTCCACCTGCATCGTAGGTACCATGTTCCCTTGAAGGTAATATCAACAAAATAAATATCTTGCTCTAAAGTCTCAATTAACATAATAAACATATATGTATGGAATATAGAGTAATTCAAAAAGAAGAACTGATCCAATTGAAAGGGATTGTGTGAGGAATGAAACAACTCCATTAACATTTCAGACCCGGATGAACCTATCTATAACAACAGACAAATAAATAGATGAGCGGGCATACCCGAATTCCACTGCGGAAAGAGTGGGTGATTACTTTTCACGCTTATTCGCCAATAGGTATTTTATCAGATGGATCAAATGAACTCCATTGTATTAATCAGTAGTCAGTGCGGTGGCAGGTTAGTTCTTGGTGTTTCAGGCCAAAAGATGAGCTCCAAGAGTTTCCGAAATCAGTCTAGCACTATAGCTAGCATAGGATTACACCACCCATCATTCTTCGCATGATTTGTGGTACAGGATGGCGCCGCACCACTCGTGCAATTGACGTGTGGTTAAAGTGTGACCAGCAGCTGCATCCACCTCAAAAGAAAAACAATAATTGGTAGAGACCTAGAGGAAACTGAGTGAGAAATAGCTCAGATTAAGCATTCATAATTTGGTTCTGCAGTAAAATCTTGGTCAGAACATAAATTACCTAAGACTCTGCTGTACGGAAGCTCTAACTCCATCAACGAATTTGGATCTTTTCTCTGTCCTGCAGATAAAATATTTAGTATTTCAAGCATGATCTAGGAAAGAGTTATTTTAAAGCCTAATTGATCATGGAAGAAGCAAGAAGAGCTTACCTTTGATCCAGAATTGCAGACCCAGCGATTTTCTTTGCTATAACAGCCCTTGTGAAGTGATCTTGCCTCATGAGTGTCTCCTACCTCCGTTGAAATATAGTTGTGCCAGACCAGACCTCAAAAATTAACCCAAACACAGATTCAACTGACTGCTAGAGCAGCTAGCTAAGCATGACAAATTTCTATAAACTTGCACAAATATCTACCTAATTAGTTTGAAAACGAAACCAACTGCTGGTATCCTTGAAAGATAAAAAAAAGATCAAGTGAAATGTAACTGATCCATAGATCACTGACCCATGTACAGTTTCAGAGTTTCTCGTTCCTTTGTGGTGCACACTTTTGAGTATAGCAGAGCTCATCTTCTCACCATGACTGAATTGATCACCACGCATCAGGATGATATCCTGACAGTCCATGCCGTCAAGCTGACGCCGGGTCGCTGCTTGAGCCCACTCATCATGCTGCCACCAGGAACTTGTGCGACGTCTGCGTGGGACATCACCGTCTTCTTGGCCCACGACCGGTTCTTGGGGGACACCCTGTTCGCCGCCGACACTCCCACGCGACGGCGGCGTGCCGACCTCGGCTCCTTCCGCGCCCCACTCGATCCGCTTTTCCTTGGTGTAGCAGGTCCGGAGGGAGCGGCGTCAGCTCCGTGGTGGCCTTCCAGGTCCCCGCGACGTGCTTTGGGGTCTTGAGCGGATCGGCGACCGCAACGATGGCGTCCGTTGCGCGGGCAGCAGCGGAGGCGGGGAGGGCGTCCGTGGGGAGAGGGGAGCACGACGGTGGGGAGGGAGGCGGGGCGTAGTTGGGGGTAGGGGATGATGCGTTTAGCGGCGTGATGTGCGGAGGTTTGTTTGCCTGGGGTGGATCGCGCATCGCGGGGGGCAGGACGTGCGTAGAGTCTGCCTGGCAGAACATTTAATCTGGAGCGTTAATTTGTGCAGCTGATCTTTGATGTAATATGGATTGTCAGATATGAGTTAGTTTGATTGATGTAACATCTCTGATACTTCTGTGTACAATTTGTTGTGTGGTTTTAGGGGTACTCAAGTTTGCTCTTTTAATAGTAAGTAGAGATTTCTACAGTTTGCTTTTCTTTTGGGCTTGATTTTGTTTTTCCTATCTCTGAACGTTCGAATAGAATGACTTTCCCCCGTGGGCCGGTTGGGCTGACAAAAGCCTAGATCGCTGTACTCCTCTGCAGTCTCCTGATCAGAATATTACGTGGTCAGTTTTCCATCGATGTACATGATGGAGGAAGTTTAGCACCACATCGCCGGAGCAAGGCAAACCGGAGCTGTTTATATTCTGCTTTCTAGACATGCTTGTTAGCACATGAAACATGTGGTAAGCAATCCAAACAATTCAAAAAGAAATTAGGCTTCTTTGAAAGCTGCATGGAGTGCTTGCATTCTTTTCCCTTTTCTTACTCTCGAGTCTTCTTTTCACTTGCAGCATTTTTTTTCCAATTTATAGTCACTGACAGTAGTAAAGCCATCATATTCTTGGATGACCACAACTGCATGACAAACTATGTTACAACATCATCGATGACTCTCTTCCAGTTGGCCAAGCAGCTGAACTGAATTATGAAAAGATTTGGACCCATCTTCAAGAAGGTTAACATTTGAGCCGTAGACCATACCGCCCACAACTTACTAAAACATGGCTTCATGACTAAAGTTGCAGCCTTGCAGGTTGTATTATTCTTGAATATGGCTAACCACCTCACCTCCTTAATCAGGTCCTCGAGTTCTTCGGAAAAGTGGTGATCAATCTCCTCCTACCTGCAAAGATTAAGCCCTCAAATCGATCTTCTAAGCTTGGTTCAGATCCCCACTCATATTCTCTCTCTCCCTCAAAGTGATCTTCATCATTGTTGCACCCGGCCCTGTTCTTTCAGATTCCACTACCACCCGATTGTGCCCTGGATTTTCACCCGTATCAACTTGTTCTCCTAGGCCCTTCGAGATCTCATCTCTCTTTTCTCCGAGACCGCCGTCTACATCGACTAGAGGAGGTTCAGCCATGCAACAGACACAAGAGTACCTCTATTAAGCCTAGAATCCTGCTCCACCGAGAAACCCTGGAAGAACGAAAGGATTTGGTGGACTTTGGCGGTAGATTGTTGAAGGATAGGTAAACCCTCGAAAGCGCGCACTACGGAATTTGTTTTTCTTCTTTCTTTTTTGAAACAAGTTTATTTTCTTCTTTTTTCTTTGAGAAACATTTGTTTTTCTTCTAAAAAAGAGTAAGGCCATGTTCGGTAGTCGCCCACTCCTGGAATCTGCGGAGCGGGGGAAGTGCAGCTCTGCCGTTTTGAACTGTAGCTCCGCCAACTCTGCTCCCGATGTTGTGGAGCGGAGTGGTACCGAACAGGGCCTAAGTCTTATGTTTCACTGTGGGCCTGTTAGGCTAACGAAGAGCTATTACCTTTACAAGAAATGAAGGGCCCAAGTGTATACCCACCTACAGGCACATGGTTCCTAATTACATTCCAGTAGACATGCATGCATGTTATTCCCAAATCAAAAAGGGAAAAAGAAAAAGAAATGTGCATGCATGCTATGTTTTAGTACCACATCATCTAAGCAAGGCAAACGGGACTTGCTTATATCCTGATTCATGGACGGGGTTATCACCATGTGGCACACGTGGTATGCGACTCAAACTTGAAGCAAACAAACATGGCTAGTTTGAATCGTGCATGCCGCGGTATCTGCTTGCAACATCACATAGCCACACTCCGACATGGTGTGCTTGCTTGTTCTTTTTTGCTGCGCCGGCATATTTATTCACGGCTAGTACTTAGTTTGATATCTTCTTTTGGGGTAGAATAACTTATGAGAATTCTATGTTTGGCATTACCTAGGTGACTGGAATTTTATTCAGCTCAGGCGGTTTCTACCACATAGAAGAACAATGCTCGTGCCGAAGACCGGGACGGCTGCATTGCAGACATAAACGAAAAGGTTTTTTTAGATGTCTGACATATTGCCGCCCCATTTATAGATACCATTATAAGGCAGACACTTAGTTCAGTTGGTTTGGTATTCATGCTTGATTAACCCAAGAACCGAATTCAGGTTCGAGCAGAGGGCTTCAGCACAAAGGCGCTATGCTACGCTTCACGTATTGGCATTCCCTATTGGCATGTCCTTTAGCCGAGCCCTAGTCATGTCACTCGCCCTCAAAACACACACACACACACACACACACACACACACACACACACGCACGCACGCACGCACGCACGCACGCACGCACGCACGCGTGTGGCTTCGCAAGTAAAATGCGCGTCGTGTTGCCATCTTGACTCTAGCTTTGACTGCAAACACGCCCTACTCCCCCACTGCCACTCGCGTCAGCATCGGTGCGACGGTGCCTGGCCAAGTAGACGACCATGGCGGCGCACCATTGCTGGCCTATGCTCTATCCCTCCGCCCCAAGTCTCCCGAGTATGTTCTGATTGTTGATCCTGCATTTTGTGTTGTATTTCACAAGTAGATCTTATAGTTTGTCAACGTAATAGTGACACTATGTTACCCAACGCACATATATACACCCCCCGATTTCTATTCTTCGCCAGTGAAATTGAATCTGGATTTGGGTTTTACTTTTGGTGCAATTTTCTGAAGCGTCTCAAAGTATATTTCTGATTCTGCTAAAGCGAATCCATAGCTAATTAAAATCCAAGCGAAGCTGGAACAAACAGGGCCTAAGGAACGCAGGCATGCGCATACATATGTATACACGTACATGAGCTCGGTAACACTGTCCAGTGGATGGACTAGATTGAACTCCCTGCATTCTACAATGTAGTGTGTCCGCATTTTCCGAGATCCAAGTTTGACCGTAAATTTAATGAACGAGACCGACTACGGTGGGAACAAAAATTATATCACCGAATTCATATCGAAAATATGAATTCAATGGTATAATTTTGCTCCCGCCGCAGTTGGTCTCATTGGTAAATTTACGGTCAAAGTTTCAATCTCAGGATGCGCAAACGCACTACATTGTGGAAAGGAGGGAATAGCATACTGCATGTAAAAGTTTACTTAATAATGATGAGTTTAGAAACGGGTCATACGTGACAAAATTGGAAAATGTTTGCTTTAAACCGGTTAATTTTCTGGCTCTGTAAGGCCCTCCACTATGTAGGCCAAAAGAGGTGCCAAATTCAGATTTCATGCATTTGGCATCGATGCCCTCCATTGCCAACTCGGTGCCCCAAAAAAATTTCAGGGCATCGGAGCAAGCACTTGCTCCGGTGCCAAATTCATTCACGCGATAAAAAATGGGCATGCGTACGAGAGGAAGACGCTGGTAGTTGGTTGATTGACTTGTTTTCCTTTGTTTATAGTACATGTAGGTCAGTCTGCAGACAGTGCCAAACTATCCCACGCTGTGAGAGCGGTGCCAAAAGTTTTTCACTTGGCATCGATGCCTGCGTGGCATACTTTTCAGAAGTATGGGATCCGGCACATAGTGGAAGGCCTAAGCCGCCTCGTACGCGCGCCACGTGCCCCACTCAGCCACCGCTTCCATCCCCACCTTATCCCCTCGAACGCTCTCTCCTCCACTCATTCCCCTCCTCATCTTCTTTCTTCTTTTTTCCCCTCTCTCATTTGCAACTCTGACCGACGAGCGAACACTGAAAACTATCAGTTCGCGTGGGCTGCTGCCACCTGCTTTTGCAAGGAAGAGGCAACGCCGGCCAATTCCACATATCATTGCGTGCTGCATGGCGAAGCTCCCGCGTGCCACAGGGAGGGCTGCAATGGCGGCCGCTTGTTCTATAGACGACGAAGCATCCGCCAACGCCGTCATCACCGCCGCGTGCTGCGTCGCAGCATTCCCGCCGCCATCGTGCTGTGTCGCAGCATACACTCGTCGCCGCCGCGCCGGTGAAGCTTCGCCGAGCCATGAGGTGCTGCAATTTCGACGGCGGAAGCCGGTGCCGCGATGGAGCACCAATCTGCGGTGGTGCCGTTGCAGTGAAGCTCCGCCGGCGGCGCTGTCGCGGTGCTACAATGGAGCCCGCCGCCCGGTGATGGCGCTGTGCAGTGAAGCTTCGCTGAGCCACGGGGTGCTGCGATGGAGTTTGGACGGGGCCAGCCGGTGCCTCAGAGCATCTTCAACAGGTGCGGCAAAAGACGCGCCCGCGCAGTAAAATTTGGTTTTAGCGTGCGTCGGTTGGTTCCGCGCGTTCCAGCGGTGACGGGAATTTACCGCGCGCGGGAGAAAGCGGTACGCGGCGCGATATATTTGGCGCATCTATAAAATGCCGCGCTCGCCACACGCACAGACACAGCCACGCGCCCTCCCCTCGCAACCTCGCCGCTTCGCCACCTCGCCGCTTTCCGCGCCACCATGCCGCCGCGCCGCCGGGGTTCTTCGGGCTACCGCGGCGTCCGCGAGCGCCCCAACGGCTGATATTCCGCCGAGACCCGATCCGGCGACGTCCGGCTCGGCCTCGGGTCGTTCCGGAGCGCGTACAAGGCGGCCCGCGCGTACCACGCGGCGGCGTGGCGCTTGGATAGGCCCCGGTCGCAGATGAACTTCCGGAACGTCTTCACGCGCGAGCAGGCACAGCACGTCGCCCCTCCGCCGCGTCTCATCACCGACATGGACTGTGCCGACCACGCTCGGCGCTGCCGCCGCCTCCTCATTGCCGAGGAGGACGAGCGAGCCATGGCGACGTGGCGCCGTCGCCACCCGGAGGACGTCGCCGACAAGCGTGCCTACTGGGCGGAGAGGACGGCAAGGCGCCGCGCGGAGCGGGCGGACCGGCGTCGGCGGAAGGCATTGGCGAATGCGCAGTGCGATATCGTTGAAGCAGGTGGGAGGTCGATCTTCACGTCAGACGATGAACGTTGGGACGACATATGGCTCGATACCTCGGACAACACCGACGAGGATGGTGATGATGGTAGCGACTTGGAGTAGTTTCTATCTATGTATGCCGTAGTAGTTTCTATCTAGTTGCACCGTAGTTCTATCTATCTATGCTTTCAAACTATCTATCTAGTTGCACCGATGTAAAATACCTTTGTATCGTTTTTTATCTATGCAATTTATCGTTTTTTATTATCTTAATATTTATCTATGCTTCCGAAAATGTTGTAAAAATGAGCGCGCGTGCTGCATTTTTGCACGCTGCATCTTAGCGCGGCTGCTGGAGTCAGCGCTGCGCGCCGCGCCAAACCAGACGATGGGCGCGCGACAAAGCTGTTTTTTGCGCGCTGCGCGTTCGCCGCCTATTGGAGATGCTCTGAGGGAGCACCAACGCATGGTGGTGCCGTTGCAGTGAAGCTCCGCCGGCGGCGCCGTCACGGTGCTGCAATGGAGCCCGCCGCGTCGTCGCGGTGCTGAGGTGAAACATCGTCGACACCGTTGTGTGCTGCATGGAGCATTGATGGCGCTGCATTGAAGCATCGCCGGGAGCCCCGCCGTGTCGGGACGCCGGCGCTGCGATGGAGCTTCGCCGGGGGCCGATGTTGCTATGAAGCTTCGTCGAGGTCATTTAGTGTTGCAATGGAGCTTCGCTGGGGTGCCACCGGTACTGCAATGGGCTTCACCGGGGGCCGCCGAGGTTGCGATGAAGCTTCGTCGAGCGGCCGATGTTTCAATGGAGCATCGCCGGCGGCGTTGGGTGCTGCCATGGAGCTCCGCCGTGCCAATGTTTGTCGCTTCGGTGAAGCATTGCCGGTTGCTCCGGGTGTTTCGAGATCGAAGGAGAGAAGGGGGTTGTTGTGCGTTGTGAGGAGAAGATCGGGTGCGTGTTGACCATTCACACTGGTTAACAGAAGCTCTGTACGAAAAGGCAGTGCCTAGGAGGCGCTTAGGCATACCAAGGCGCTAGGCAATGGCCAAACGCCTCGCCTAGGGCATAATGAAGCTCCAGGCAGGGCAAGCAAGGAATTAGCTACCCAAGTAAGAAATCATGCCACATACTGCACTGATATGGCAAACGGGTTACATTCTAATGACATTAGATGGTAATTAACTTATTTATATGCCCTAACTAATATCAATATCCATATAATAATCACAAAATACACTACGAGTAAAAACTATATTACCGCCTAGGCCGCGCCTAGAATGCTTAGGCACCGCCTAGGCACTAAGCAAAGGCCAACCGCCTTGCTTACGCCTACCGCTTTTTTCAACCTTGAATAGAAGGGATCCAACGGTGCAATCTGGCTGATCAAACGGCCAGGGAGGCGACTTAAAAATCGTTGGAACAGTCTGATTTTCCGCTGTGGGCCTGTTGGGCTAAGAAATCCTAGATCGCTGTACTCATCCGCAGGCTCGTGTTTCCAATGTTACAGAATCGCTTTTCCGTCGACGTACATGCATGCAGGAAGTTTTAGCACCACATCGCCTGAGGAAAGCAATCCGGACCTGTTTATATTCTGCTTTTCAGATATTATGGTCACCATATGACATATGTGGTAAGCAATTTAAACCAATCCAAAAGATATTAGGCTTCTTTGAATCGTGCATGTTGCAGTTCTCAGCTTGCAACATCACATACTACCACTCTGACATGGAGTGCGTGCATTGTTTTTCGCTTTTATACTCGCTGCTTCTTTTAGCTTGAGCAGTTTAGTTGATTAAGGACATCTCCAACGCGGACCCTAAAAACGCCAAAAACAATTTGAACTGGCGTGTCCGGATGATGCAAGCCATCCAATATGGTGCCTTGATTTTTTTTCCCTTCTATACTCGCTTCTTCTTTTAACTTGAGCATTTGAGCTGATTAAGGACATCTTTAACCGGGACAAAAAATACCCAAAATTTCTAGACCAACGTGTCCGGACGATGTAAGTCATCCAACACGTTACCCCATCAGTCCGCATATGTGTCCGTGTGTTTAAAATCCCTCAAATAAGGGGGTCCGGGATCACCGTGTCTCACCCAAAACCGACATGACTCTGCGGCATTGTGCTCGTCAAAGTAACGTAACCAGACGAGCGGGCGGTGTCGCTTCAATGCAGACACGGCGAATGAGGAGCCGACTTCGGGCAGTATGCCGCGCGCATTGAAGCCGGTGGCCCGGCCGTTTGCCTGATCGAGGATATTTATGCACAGCTCCGGCGCTGTACACACCATACCTCACATACTCTCCTCTCCCCTCACTGTCTATCTACGACTGTTCGTCTCCGCTCACCATTGTCGATGATGCCGAAGTCGTGGTTCTCCATGCGGGCAGGGGGCGGCTCTGGATCTCCTTCCGGAGATCGTGGTGTTGCCGCCATCAATCTCCGGGGCAACCCCCCTGCTTCTCTGGGAAGGAGCAAATCATCATCTCCCCCAACGACGTGGAGCAAGAACCGCAACAACTGCCGTAGCTGCGCCTCCTCGCGGCAGCGGGGGTAACGAGCAAGGGGTACCAGGCGCGCACCTGGAGCTCCTTCTCAAGTGGCCGCTCAAGGATCATGGTCCAGCATCGCCCTCGCTGCTGCCCCAGCCCATCAAGATGAAGACATGGTACTACCTCTTTGACGCATCAAGACGAAGCCTCCCCCGATGCAACCGCGGCGTGCAAATCGGCATCGCTCCCACACAACCAATATGCCCACATCGATGAGCTGACATCGCCGATGCGCTGCATTTGGCAGAGTAGGCATTGAAGGACAAGGTGCCCCAGAGATAGCGAAGGCGCGCGGGTGCCTCTTCCAATACACCGGACGCGGCCGCGGCGGCTGGTCGTTGTGGTGCATCGTCACGGCGGAGGAGAGGGAGGCGGCGTGTCTAGCGGGGTTTGCAGAGTCTGACACCACACTGGCCTGGGTCATTGCATGGATGGACTAGAACGTTGAATAATGCATGTAAAAATTAATTAATAATGACGAGTTTAGCGACTGGTCGTGGTGATACGTTTATTTTTTGGCCGGCCATCAACAAAATATACTATTTAGGCTGCAATGTTAATTGCCACACCAACACTTCCTCGCCTCTGGTCATCAGCTTGTGCGTCGTTTACCATCCCCAGCGGCGGTACAGTCCTCTTTCCTTCCGCCTACCTTTTCTCGGTAGGTATGGTACCAATATCAGCAAACGACCTAGAAGCCTACCAACGCGCCACCATCGGCCTGTTGGACGATGTCACCACAACCTTTGTTGAGCCGCTCCTCCCTGTAGGCGGCGAGTTCTGGCCAGATCAAGATGAGCCACAGTGCCGCATCGTCCTCCGCTGCCTGAACTGGGGTCGGCCTGTTGGACGATGTGCACCACAAGATTGTTTATTTTTATCGTTTTTCTTTACTCACCCGTAACAATACCCCATTCCGAACATGACATGAATAAATGCATGATCACTTGCCCGTTTCTTTATACGGATTAAATCTACATGCAAGTCGTATTGAAATGTAACACTTGTAGAATCTTAAACTGCACTTTTATAGGTTAAGATCATCTTTGTTTGGGCCATAGCTACAAATTCTCAGATTATAAACCATTTTTTTATAAATTAAGAGAGTGGTATTTTTTTCCGTTGCAACGCACGGGCCTTTTTGCTAGTAGCTCATAAACCACATAGCCTACCATATTTTATTACCTCTACTCCCTTGCGATGTTTTTACTCTTAATTTTGAGATTTCTACCGTTTCTCTAAAAAAAAGTCAGATTTCTACTGTTAGGTTTTTTTGGGCATAACCTTTTCTTTCTTTTTTAACGTTGGAACAGTGTGATTTTCCAAAGTGGGCCTGTTGGGCTAACCAATCCTAGATCGCTGTATTCATCTGCAGGCTCACGATTTCGATGTCAGAGTCGCTTTTCCGCGGTCGTGCATACACGCAGGAAGATTCAGCACCACATCGCCCGAGCCCCGAGGAAAGCAAAGCTTAGTTGTTTATATTCAATTTTTCCGACATGCTTGTCACCATGTAACATATATGATAAGCAATCCAAACTACTCAAAAAGAAATTAGGCTTTTTTGAATCGTGCATGTTGTAGCTTACAACATCACATACTACCACTCCGATATATGGAGTGCTTGCATTTTTTGTTCCTTTTATTATACTTGATGGTTCTTTAAACATGAGCATTTCCATTTATTATAAGGACATCTCCAACGCAGACCCTAAGCACATCGGAAACGTTCGGACCGACGTTTCATCTAGCCGATGCAAGCCATCCACTACGGTTCCCCATCGGTCCGCAGACGCTTCCACGTGTTCGAAATCCGCAAACCAGGGGGTGCACGAGTCTACCACTTACGCGCCTGACAACATATCTCACCCAAAAACCTCTTTGCGTGAAGCAGTTGATGCACATTCATGTCAGTCAGCATGCTCTAGAGCCAAGACGACTCCACGACATGGATGACGGTCATAGCGATGTGACCAGATAAGCGGGCGGCAGGCTTCAATGTTGACGCGACGATCGAAAAACCTACTCCCGCTGGTGCGCCGCATTAAAGCCAACAGCCAGCCCATTCGCCTGGATGCGGCTATTTCTGTACGGCTCCGACACCATCCATGCCACTCCTCACATACCCTCCTATCCACTCATCATCAATTTGCTTCTCCCCGTCTCCACTCAGAGCCGTCAATGATGCCAAATTTGTGGTTCTCCGGGCTGGTAGGTGGCGGCTTCGAATCTCCTTCTAGATACAGATTGTTGCGTCACCGTCATCGCTCACCAGGGCCATTCTTCTCCATGGCACTCGAATCCTCGGGAAAGTAGGGATTATCCTCTCCTCCAGGAACAAGGAGGAGCAAGAACCACAGTTGCGCCTCCTCGTGGAGGCAAGGGTGGCTGATAAGGGGTACCAGTCACACCTGAAAGTCCACCTCGAAAGATCGTTCAAGGACGCGATCTGGCGTTGACCTTAAGGCGGTGCCTCCCCCCCCCCCCCCCCCCCCGGCACAACTACGGTGTCCAAATCAGACGCCACGTGAAGGATGAGTCGATGTCGTGGCTGGATAGCCGGTAAGCCTGCATCGTCAAGACGACATCGCCTCTACGGGACTGGTTGCTTTATATCGTCGACGGCTGTGACCAGGAAACAAGGAGCTCAATAATCTTGTTAATTTGGCGTATATGGCAATTACGGAATGATGCTACGCATGGTGAGAAATTACCTTCTCTCGAAATCTCCATAGAGTTTCTTCGCAGCCGCTGGCAATTGCTTTATTCAACCAGCAAATACTCGATGGAGGACATTCTAAAGGGTAAAATGCCGTTGTGTTGGAACCAGAAACACTAAACCCGACGAACGCAACAAGTTCTTTGGCCTGGGTGCCACCTCCTAGGGACCAGGTTGCACTGTCAGTAGATGGGGCATTTTCGGAGAGTGATGGTACGGCGGCGGCTGGTATGACAGCACGACATCATGATGGGACGATCATCTTTGCTGCTTATAGACTCATGTTGCATTATAATGACGCACTGGAAGCAGAGATACATGATTGAGTTTCCAGTTGTCGTGCAGTCTGATTCATTTGGGGACTTATCGATATTGAGAGATGAGTCACTAGCTCGCTCTTTGTATGGTCATCTAGCATTGGAGATCAAGTCCCTAAGAGAGAACCAGGTGTTTATTCCACAAATGTTTCATCATAGTCAAAAAAGAGTAGCATATTATTTGGCGAGATACAGTACTAATCATAGCACAACTGTGTGGCTGCACAGATGACCCCCATGGACCGATGAATTCTTCCCTCTAGATTGTAACTCTATAATCCTGGAATAAAACACTTTTACCCTCGAAAAAAATGAACCATGGAAAATCGCTAAGAGGATTTAGAACATGTGCACGAGACGTATGGTTACGTTCAATATGCATCTTAATTTACCTTGCAAAAAATTATGCATTTTAATTTCCCTTAGTTTTTTACAAGTTGTAATATGCTTAACCTGAGCAGGTGTTTTAATGGTTGGTGCTGTAACCTAATAGAAAGTAGCAAACTTTTTTTAGGGGATATACAAAGTATCAAACTGTTTTGTACCCCATGTGACTGGGTTTTGTTAATGGGCCCGAGCAGAACACGGCCCAAAATTATATGGCACCACACCACTTTGGTGGTATTCCTAAAATTTGATTTGTGTTGAACCTTTGATGAATAATACCACACGGCTTGGTTAGATGAGATGTAAGAAAAGTTTGTAATCTGTGCCGGGCAGGTCATTACCGCGTGGCAGCACGTGGTGAGAAATCTTCAAATCATTCAAATTATATGATTATTAGAACCTGCATATGCACTCCGACATGGTGTGACCTGCCGTTTTTTAGAAAGGGTGACCTGCCTTTTTGGTTCCTCTCTCTAATGCATCCAAAGACATATATGCCTGTCCAGTCTTTGATATGCATACAGGCGAATCACTTCCACAGTGCTCAACCGCCCATTTACATTCCACAAGTTCTCTCCGCACACATTCATTCCGCCGAGTTCTACTCCTCGACGCTTGATACTCATTCTCAGCCGACGGAAGAACATCGGCAACTTCGAAAATCCAGTACGTGCCCGAGATGATGGGGCCTCTTCATTAGTGCGATGTATGCTAGCGAACGAGCCAACGCGCACCCTCCCTTCGCCCGGCACGCCACTTTTGACCGGCCAAATTGCAGGGCTCGTCACCCCTTGTTTCTTTATTTATTCATCTTTAAAATAACTAGGGATTACAAAAAAGTTTCAACTTTCCAAAAACAAATTGATGTCGAAAAAATGTTCACAGATTGAAAAATGTTCACAGATCAAATCTTAAAATATTCACAGATTAAAAAAAATGTTCTCATATTTAAAAATTGTTCATGAGTTTCAAAACAATTCGTGAATTTATCAAAATTGTTAATTCCAAAAGTGTTCACCAATTTGTAAACCATGTTCGCAGACTAAAAAAACATTTACGATTTCATAATTTCTTCCAGGAAAACAAAAAAAAATTACATTTGAAAAAATGTTCACGCATTTCTAAAAAATGTTAGTAAAGTTCAAAAATTTCAAAACAATGTTCACGAGTTTCAGAAAAATGTTCGCTGATTTTTCACAATTTCAATAAATTTTCAAAAGGGAAGAAATGTTAGTCTGTTAATTAAATTGTTCCTAAATTTAAAATAGTACATTGACTATAAAATCATTTCTGATTCAGAAATATGTTTGCGGGTTTAATAAAATAACAAATTTAAAAAATGTTCAAAAATTCAAAAAAAATTCCAAAATTTCCAAAATATTTCATCTATTTAGAAAATGTTCACAAGTTTCAAAAGAATGTATATGAATATGTAAAAAATTTCATATTTTTCGTAATAATGTTCACCATTTTGAAACATGTTCATGATTCCCTAAAGAATGTTCAACATTCCAAAAAATGAACAAAAAATAAAAAATATTAAAGAGAATGAAAAATATATAAAAGAAAGGAAAAGGATTAGGAAAGTAACATGAAAATAAAAGAGGAGAAAGAAAACAAAAATAATATAAATAATATAAAAAACGATTGTGGATGGTTCTTGAACCTTAAGAAAATAGGAAAGGAGCTAGTTGGGCGGAGCGCGACGATAGGCCTTTGGCGCCCATTATTTTTCCCTCTACTGGGCATTCAGTTCACCACGTATCCAAGTTTGCAGAGGAGAAGGATTTGTTGGGGGAACGTAGCAGAATTTCAAAATTTTCTACGCATTACCAAGATCAATCTATGGAGTCATCTAGCAACGAGGTAGAGGGGAGTACATCTACATACCCTTGTAGATCACGAGCGGAAGCGTTCAAGAGAACGGGGTTGATGGAGTCGTACTCGTCGTGATCCAAATCACCGATGACCAAGCGCCGAACGGACGGCACCTAGGCGCAGGAGGAGGCCCATGGGGGGCGCACCAGCCCACCAGGGGCTGGTTCCCTTCCCACTTTAGCCCATGGGGCCCTCCGGGATAGGTGGCCTCACCCGGTGGACCCCCGGGACCCTTCTGATGGTCCCGGTACAATACCGATGACCCCCGAAACTTTTCCGGTGGCTAAAACTGGATTTCCTATATACAAATCTTTACCTCCGAACCATTCCGGAACTCCTCGTGACGTCCGGGATCTCATCCGGGACTCCGAACAACTTTCGGGTTACCGCATACTAATATCTCTACAACCCTAGCGTCACCGAACCTTAAGTGTGTAGATCCTACGGGTTCGGGAACCATGCAGACATGACCGAGACAACTCTCCGGGCAATAACCAACAGCGGGATCTGGATACCCATGTTGGCTCCCACATGTTCCATTTATTTTCTATGGCTCGCCGATCAACGGGCAAGTCAGTCAAAGTCCATACTTCGTTTTCATACATGGATCCTATCTCCGATTTCATGGCTTCCAGTGATTTGTTGGAATCTGGGCCCGCCATCGCTTCTTCATAGTTCGAAGGTTCACCATTGTCTAACAACATGATTTCCTGGACAGGGTTGCCGTACCACTCTGGTGCGGAACGTGTCCTTGTGGACCTTCGAAGTTCAGTAGCAACTTGATCTGAAGTTTTATGATCATCATCATTAACTTCCTCCCTAGTTGGTGCAGGCACCTCAGGAACAATTTCTTGAGTTGCGCCACTCTCCGGTTCAAGAGGCAATACTTCGTCAAGTTTTACTTTTCTCCCACTTACTTCTTTCAGGAGAAACTCTTTCTCTAGAAAGGATCCATTCTTGGCAACAAAAGTCTTGCCTTCGGATCTAAGATAGAAGGTATACCCAATAGTTTCTTTAGGGTATCCTATGAAGACGCCTTTTTCCGATTTGGGTTCGAGCTTTTCAGGTTGAAGTTTCTTGACATAAGCATCGCATCCCCAAACTTTCAGAAACGACAGCTTAGGTTTCTTGCCAAACCAGAATTCATACGGTGTCATCTCAACGAATTTCGACGGAGCCCTATTTAAAGTGAATGCGGCAGTCTCTATAGCATAAGCCCAAAATGATAGCGGTAGATCGGTAAGAGACATCATAGATCGTACCATATCTAATAGGGTGCGATTACGACATTCGGACACACCATTACGCTGTGGTGTTCTAGGCGGCGTGAGTTGTGAAACTATTCCACATTTCCTTAAGTGCGTGCCAAATTCGTGACTCAAATATTCTCCCCCACGATCTGATCGTAAGAACTTGATTTTCCTGTCACGTTGATTCTCAACCTCACTCTGAAATTCCTTAAACTTTTCAAAGGTATCAGACTTGTGTTTCATTAAGTAGACATACCCATATCTACTTAAGTCATCAGTGAGGGTGAGGACATAACGATAGACACCGCGAGCCTCAACGCTCATTGGACCGCACACATCAGTATGTATGATTTCCAATAAGTTGGTTGCTCGCTCCATTGTTCTGGAGAACGGAGTCTTGGTCATTTTTCCCATGAGGCATGATTCGCACGTGTCAAATGATTCATAATCAAGAGACTTCAAAAGTCCATCTGTATGGAGTTTCTTCATGCGTTTGACACTAATGTGACCAAGGCGGCAGTGCCACAAGTATGTGGGACAATCATTATCAACCTTACATCTTTTGGCATTCACACTATGAATATGTGTAACATCACGTTCGAGATTAAATAAGAATAAACCATTGACCAGCGGGGCATGACCATAAAACATGTCTCTCATATAAATAGAACAACCATTATTCTCAGATTTAAATGAGTAGCCATCTTGCATTAAACGAGATCCAGATACAATGTTCATGCTCAAAGCTGGTACTAAATAACAATTATTGAGGTTTAAACTAATCCCGCAGGTAAATGCAGAGGTAGGGTGCCGACGGCAATCACATCGACCTTGGAACCATTCCCGACGTGCATCGTCACCTCGTCCTTCGCCAGTCCCCGTTTATTCCGCAGTTCCTGTTTTGAGTTACAAATATGAGCAACTGCACCGGTATTAAATACCCTGGAGCTACTACGAGCGCTGGTTAGGTACACATCAATAACATGTATATCACATATACCTTTGGTATTGCCGGCCTTCTTTTCCGCTAAGTACTTGGGGCAGTTCCGCTTCCAGTGACTGTTTCCCTTGCGATAAAAGCACTCAGTCTCAGGCTTGGGTCCATTCTTTGATTTCTTCCCGGTAGCTTGCTTACCGGACGCGGCAACTCCCTTGCCGTCCTTCTTGAAGTTCTTTTTACCCTTGCCTTTCTTGAACTTAGTGGTTTTATTCACCATCAACACTTGATGTTCCTTTTTGATTTTCACCTTCGCTGATTTCAGCATTGAATATACCTCGGGAATGGTCTTTTCCATCCCCTGCATATTGAAGTTCATCACAAAACTCTTGTAGCTAGGTGGGAGCGACTGAAGGATTCTGTCAACGACCGCATCATCCGGGAGATTAACTCTTAGCTGAGACAAGCGGTTGTGCAACCCAGACATTTTGAGTATGTGCTCGCTGACAGAACTGTTCTCCTCCATCTTACAACTATAGAACTTGTCGGAGATTTCATATCTCTCGACCCGGGCATGAGCTTGGAAAACCATTTTCAGCTCTTGGAACATCTCATATGCTTCGTGTTGCTCAAAACGCTTTTGGAGCCCCGGCTCTAAGCTGTAAAGCATGCCGCACTGAACCAGGGAGTAATCATCACTACGCGTCTGCCAAGTGTTCATAACGTCTTGTTCTGCAGGGAAATCAGGTGCTTCACCTAGCAGTGCATCAAGGACATATCCTTTCCTGGCAGCTATGAGGATAATTCTCAGGTTACGGACCCAGTCCGTGTAGTTGCTGCCATCGTCTTTCAGCTTGGTTTTCTCTAGGAATGCGTTGAAGTTGAGGGCAACATCAGCGTGGGCCATTTGATCTACAAGACATATTGCAAAGATTTTAGACTATGTTCATGATAATTAAGTTCATCTAATCAAATTATTTAATGAACTCCCACTCAGATAGACATCCCTCTATTCATCTAAGTGATACATGATCCGAGTCAACTAGGCCGTGTCCGATCATCACGTGAAACGGACTAGTCATCATCGGTGAACATTTTCATGTTGATCGTATCTTCTATACGACTCATGTTCGACCTTTCGGTCTTTCGTGTTCCGATGCCATTTCTGTAAATGCTAGGCTCGTCAAGTCAACCTAAGTGTATTGCGTGTGTAAATCTGGCTTACACCCATTGTATGCGAACGTTAGAACCTATCACACCCGATCATCATGTGGTGCTTCGGAACAACGGACCTTAGCAATGGTGCACAGTTAGGGGAACACTTTCTTGAAATTATTGCGAGGGATCATCTTATTTATGCTACCGTCGTTCTAAGCAAATAGGATGTAAAACATGATAAACATCACATGCAATCAAAAAGTGACATGATATGGCCAATATCATTTTGCTCCTTTTGATCTCCATCTTCGGGGCGCCATGATCATCGTCGTCACCGGCATGACACCATGATCTCCATCATCGTGTCTTCATGAAGTTGTCTCGTCAACTATTACTTCTACTACTATGATTAACGGTTAGCGATAAAGTAAAGTAATTACATGACATTTATGTTGACACGCAGGTCATAAATAAATTAAGACAACTCCTATGGCTCCTGCCGGTTGTCATACTCATCGGCATGCAAGTCGTGATTCCTATTACAAGAACATGATCAATCTCATACATCACATATATCATTCATCACATCCTTTTGGCCATATCACATCACACGGCATATACTGCAAAAACAAGTTAGATGTCCTCTAATTGTTGTTGCAAGTTTTACGTGGCTGCTATAGGTTTCTAGCAAGAACGTTTCTTACCTATGCCAAAACCACAACGTGACATGCCAATTTCTATTTACCCTTCATAAGGACCCTTTTCATTGAATCCGATCCGACTAAAGTGGGAGAGACAGACACCCGCTAGCCACCTTATACAACTAGTGCATGTCAGTCGGTGGAACCAGTCTCACGTAAGCGTACGTGTAAGGTCGGTCCGGGCCGCTTCATCCTACGATGCCGCCGAATCAAGATAAGACTAGTAACGGCAAATAAATTGACAAAATCAACACCAACAACAACTTGTGTTCTACTCGTACATAGAAACTACGCATAGACCTAGCTCATGATGCCACTGTTGGGGAACGTAGCAGAATTTTAAAATTTTCTACGCATCACCAAGATCAATCTATGGAGTCATCTAGCAACGAGATAGAGGGGAGTGCATCTACATACCCTTGTAGATTGTGAGCGGAAGCATTCAAGAGAACAGGATTGATGGAGTTGTACTCGTCGTGATCCAAATCACCGATGACCAAGCGCCGAACGGACGACACCTCCGCGTTCAACACACGTACGGTTGGGAGAGACGTCTCCTCCTTCTTGATCCAGCAAGGGAAGGAAAGGTTGATGGAGATCCAGCAGCACGACGGCGTGGTGGTGGAAGTAGCGGGATCTCGGCAGGGCTTCGCCAAGCGCAAGCGGGGACGAGGAGGTGTCACGGGAGGGAGGGAGGCGCCAGGGACTTGGGGTGCGGCTGCCCTCCCTCCCCTTGACTATATATAGAGGCCAGGGGGCGCCGGCCCCCTTGTAGATCCCATCTAGGAAGGGCGGCGGCCTAGGGGGGACTTGCCCCCCAAGTTTGGTGGGGCGCCCCCACCCCCAAGGTTTCCAACCCTAGGCGCGGGAGGAGTCCCATGGGGGGCGCACCGGCCCACCAGGGGCTGGTTCCCTTCCCACTTCAGCCCTTGGGGCCCTCCGGGATAGGTGGCCCCACCCGGTGGACCCCCGGGACCCTTCCGGTGGTCCCGGTATAATACCGATGACCCCCGAAACTTTTCCGGTGGCCGAAACTGGACTTCCTATATACAAATCTTTACCTTCGGACCATTCCAAAACTCCTCATGACGTCCGGGATCTCATCCGAGACTCCGAACAACTTTTGGGTTACCGCATACTAATATCTCTACAACCCTAGCGTCACCGAACCTTAAGTGTGTAGACCCTACGGGTTCGGGAACCATGTAGACATGACCGAGACAACTCTCCGGGCAATAACCAACAGCGGGATCTGGATACCCATGTTGGCTTCCACATGTTCCACGATGATCTCATTAGATGAACCACGATGTCGAGGATTCAATCAATCCCGTATTCAATTCCCTTTGTCAATCGGTACGTTACTTGGCCGAGATTCGATCATCGGTATCCCAATACCTCGTTCAATCTCGTTACCGGCAAGACACTTTACTCGTTCTGCAACACATCATCCCGTGACCAACCCTTAGTCACATTGAGCTCATTACGATGATGTCTTACCGAGTGGGCCAGAGATACCTCTCCGTCATGCGGAGTGATAAATCCCAGTCTCAATTCGTGCCAACCCAACAGGCACTTTTGGAGATACCCATAGTGCACCTTTAAGTCACCCAGTTATGTTGTGACGTTTGGCACACCCAAAGTATTCCTACAGCATCCGGGAGTTGCACAATCTCATGGTCTAAGGAAAGGATACTTGACATTAGAAAAGCTCTAGCAGACGAACTACACGATCTTGTGCTATGCTTAAGATTGGGTCTTGTCCATCACATCATTCTCCTAATGATGTGATCCCGTTATCAATGACATCTAATGTCCATAGTCAGGAAACCATGACTATCTGTTGATCAACGAGCTAGTCAACTAGAGGCTCACTAGGGACATGTTGTGGTCTATGTATTCACACATGTATTACGATTTCCGGATAACACAATTATAGCATGAACAATAGACAATTATCATGAAAAAGGAAATATAATAATAACCATTTTATTATTGCCTCTAGGGAATATTTCCAATAGGATTTGCTAAAACAAAATGCAGAGGAGAAGGAAATGGAAAAACTGGTATGGGCGCGACTATCCCCTCCCCCTCCCCTACTCTAGGTTTACTCGCGGGCCAGCCGATATACTTCTGGTTTTGCTACCTTTTTTACGTTTTCCAGCTGGGTTTTCCTGGGTTTCCTGGTCGGTTTGTTTCTTTGTATTTTCTTCTAATTTTTTCTTCATTTTCCATTTATGTTTCCCTTTTTGTTTCATTTTTCTGAACAATTTTTAAATTTGTGAACTTTTTCCAAATCCGCGTGTCAAATTTCTTTTTTTAGCATCAGCTTTTACCTTTGAACTTGTTTCAAACAATATGAACTTTTTTCAAATTTTGAGATGTTTTTTTCAATTCATGAACTTTTCAAGGCGGTTCCTCAAAACATTTTGAATGTGGTGTCCAGACGGCTAGCCTAGATAAAACATGAGAGACAACGCATCCCTTGGGCAGTGAACGAAAGAAACTGAAGTATAATCTGGTGATAAGATAATGCAGTTAGCATAAATCACAACCGCTTCTGAAGCAGTGAAGCCCCCATCATTCATTGTGTTAATCACCTCCAAACGGCCGGATTCGACAATCCGATTTCGTATCTCAAGCTGATGTTTGGAGTGTGGTATCCCCCCCCCCCCCGCCCCCACGTATTTTGGTTTTGCTTTACCCTATTTAGGCACTTCGTAGTTTGTGCAAGGGGGTCAGGGATGTGCATATCTAGCATATCTAAAACTACCAAGTGCCTAAACTATCTATGAAGAAGGGGGTCAGGGTTGTGCGTATCTGCTTTGCATGGTCCCGACGTGTGAGCTCCTCGGTGGCGTCTTGTTAGGTCCGAGGATCATTGAGGTGGCTACCTGTGTGCGTGTGCTTCGACGGTGCATGATGCGGCAAATGGATGGCCAGTGCGGTGCCCTGGCGAGAAGGTGGTCAGATCCAGGCGGATTTGGTCATGGTGGCTTGATGGTGGACTTGTTGATGCGTGCTGTGTGGAGCTCAAAAGGTTGATCCGGGCGAAAGCTTTTCTCAGGAGTTTCCGGGGCCGGTGATGGCGACACTTTCGAGCACCATGTTCTTCCTGTGGGCATCGTCGAGGTACTCTCAACCCCAATCTGGGCAGTTTTGGAGGAAACTCTAGATCTGTGGGATCAGACAATGATGGTGCCTTGGCATCGTATGCCCTCTCGAGGGCTTCGTCTTTGGAGCTAGGCATTGGCAAGTGGGACCGATGGCAGAGGTGTTGGCGTCGAGTCTTCTGTGGTAACGATGATGGGAGTGCGTGATGTCGGAGACGTGTCAATGGTTGCGGTAGTCGGCTCTTCTGCGACATGTTCGTGGGATTACCTCGACTCGTTTTGTTGTGGTGAAGTCGGAGCTGTGGCAGCGGGGCCCCTATGGAGACGATGACAGGCAACATATGGTTCGTTCGGTGAGCTTTCACGGTGCGAGCCTTGCATAGTTCTCCTTCAGAACTATTCTTCAGAGTCAGAGCTGCGCCGTCCTCGGCGTGGGTGACTGAGTTTGGCACATGCCTTCTTGTGTTTCCACATAGCCTCTACGGTGAATGTTGGGTCGATGTTCGTCTTCGGCGATGTCGGAGTTGCTTGCTCGAAGATTAGGGAGAGCGATGACGCCTGTTGGGAACAAGTGATGACGATGACGCTAATGTGCGTTCTTGGTGAATCCCTATATGTGAGGTGTTCTTTGGGGTATTATGTGGGTGCAGCTCAGTGCTTTGTGACAGTTTTTCGTTAATTAACTAGGCAACTCTCTTCTGTTTAATTAATGGATGAGGCAAATCTTTTGCCTTCGTTTGAAAAAAAAAGTAAAACTTGGTTGAATTTCTATATTGTATGGAAAAAAAGATGAACAGTGATTCCGATGGAACTGACTTATACAAAAAAACAGGTACTCCCTCCGTTCCTAAATACTTGTCTTTCTAGGCATTTCAACAAGTGACTACATACGGAGCAAAATGAGTGAATCTACACTCTAAAATATGTCTACATACATCCGTATGTAGTAGTCATTTGAAATGTCTAGAAAGACAAATATTTAGGAACGGAGGGAGTACTTGACAAATAGACAATTAGTATTAAGTTAGATGGAAAAAAAAGGGAAAAGCTTAGCTTCGTCCGGCTGAAAACTCACCCGTTAAGGGATTTTGCAACACGGGTCTTGTTACAGAAAATTTGAGAAGAGGAGGTTTTGCAACAAAAGCATTTTTACGGGAAATTAGAGTAGAAGAACAAACGGCTTGCCTCATAATATCAGACGGCTCGCGAGGCGATCCACCGGCCGATACGTAGCAGGGCCCGAATTTTTTTGATATTGTTAGAAGGAATGGGAACGTATATTCATATGCTTGGTCGAAGCAAATTTCTAGCCCGCTCGCGGTTGTGTACGCACGACTAATTTTATTCATTGAGAAGGTGGATCTGCGCGTGCTAGACTGCCCTCCGCCGTCGCAACGCAAGCTCTTCGTCGACAGGTCTGTGTCGCACAGTGATTGTGGTCAATCGAGAACTAAGCTAGAAAATTAATGCCAGCCATGGATTTCATGGATGATAGCGATCATGAGGTAGATCACGACGAGCTTTCACGAGTTCCGGCGGAGAGCTGATGCGCGAGGCCTACAAGGAACACGAGATGGAGGAGGAAAAATGGAACAGCGACCCACGCGGGCCATGGCGGTCGGCACTGCGCGGTGTGCCCAGAGGAGTTCACGAGAGACGACGGCGGCAGCCCGTACGGGTGTACACTTGAGTCGCATGGTGTTATTAGTACCACATCGCTCGCGGAGAAGACAACCGAGCGATATATAACCTGGTCTTCCGATCCGTTCCTCATCGCGCGGCAAGCGTGATAAGCAACAACCAAAGCCAATCAGCAATTCAAAATTGTGAAACGCATTGCGAGCCCCCTTTCAGCCAGCCATCCAGCGAGGCTTTGCTGGAGCTTCTCAGCCGCCCAGTTAGGCCTGAGCTGCACACGGGAGTGCGCTCGGCCGCCCAGCGAGGGCTTTCATGGAGCTTCTCAGCCGCCCCCAGTGTTTAGGCCTGAGCTGCACACGGGAAAGCTCTTGACATGCAATTATCACACCGACATGGTGTGTAAAGCTTTTTTTCTTCTTCTTATTTTGCTTCCAGCTAATTTTCTGTAGTATCGATCACATTAACACGCGTCTTATTTTGTTCACCGCGGCAATGCCTTTGTTGAGAAAGAAACATGAGGCAGCGGAGAGGCCCCCAAAAATTCAGTTTACCACGGACAAAAAACATTAGTTGGTCCATGGAGAGATCAGTGACAAATTGTCTATCGGGTGCACGTTTGCCAACCGACTCGCCTCAACATGGCCCTGAGGTTCAGGGACGGAGCCAGGATTTGAGCATTTTTCTTTTAAAAAGGAGGAAGACCCCCGGCTTCTGCATCTGGACGATGCATACGGCCATTTTATTAATTATTAGCACAAGACCTTACAAAGTCATACAACAGTAAGACTAAAGCCACCGTCTAAGCAATATCTGTCGCTACTCCTGTCTAATTGATGAAGGGGCACCGATAGTTTGGACCTAATACCAAACAGACCTCACAACTAAACCTAACATCTAAGACCTGAGGTCCCAATTAGGACGCCTGCCCATATTGTTCACCGTAGCAATGCCTTTGTTGAGAAAGAAACATGAGGCAGCGGAGAGGCCCCAAAAAATTCAGTTTACCACGAACAAGTCTCCGCGGACAAAAAGCATTAGTTGATCAATGGAGAGATCAGTGACTCTATCGCGTGCACGTTTGCCAAACGACTATCCTCAACATGAGCCTTGCTCCGATGCACCCCCTAACTCAATTTCCTAGGGGTATTCTTGACCCCCGTCATCTATTTTTTCTCCGGCCCGCCGCTGCCCATATCCAAGCCCCATAGACCATATCCAAGCCCCGTATAACCCGTATAGCCCATACGTATGTATACGGTGACATCTTAAAAAAAAGGATGACACGACCCCACGACCAGGTATGATCTGCCGACGGCCGATCCATCAATCAGGCAGCTCAATCAATCACGCAGCTCCATCATTCACGCAGCTCCTCCATCATTCTGTTGAGGTTCTGTAGGAATATCGGCGGCACGATCTCATCGTCAGCGATCTCGTCCATGAGCGCGCACGGCACGGTCGTCAACCTCCAGCGCTCACAGGTACCGCATCCCGTTTCCCCACGTTTGTCTCGCTCTCGGCAACATCAAACGAATTGATGTTGTTTTCGTCGTAGTGGTTAACCTAGCGAGGCGGGTAACCTAGCTTTCCGGCGGTCCAGGCCATCGCAGATCTTGTTCTAGTAGATATGCAACGTGAAACCAAAAGAAACGAACGGCAACCGCAAAATTAAGGAACAACTAATTCTCATGGCAAATTTGAGTGAAACACGTCGGAAGTCACTGTATTTCACAGACATGTTTGTCTAAAATGCAAGCTTAAGTTATGTATTCTATAGGCAGCGAAAGAAAATAAACTTTTTTTGATATTTTGAACGTGGTTTTATTTTCACAAAAGTCAATATATTTAGAAAAAATAAACATTTTCAAATTTTGCTAACAAACTTTTAAAGACTCGAACATTTTTCAGGAATCTGAAAGAGGTTTTTTTTATAAAAAAGGAACAAAATTGAACACGAGAATTTTTTTGAAACTATGAAAAACTTTTTCAACATGCATTTTTTTAAAACAGGAACAAAATAGAAATTCGCCGAAATTATGAATATTTTTTTTCAAAACGCAAATATTTTATGAAATTCTCCCGAATTATTTTTCAATATTTGAAAAATTATGGAAATATGAATTATTTTAAATTTGTAAACAAATTTATAAAACAGTAACATTTTAAAAATATGCGAACATTTTTTGGAAAATGAACAATTTTTCCAATTGGCAATTTGTTTTATAGAATTCCTCTATTTTTAACTTGCGAACAAATTTTGGAAATATCAACATACTTGAATTCGTGAAGATCCACATTTTAGGAATTTGTGAGCAAAATTGAAAACTGCGAAGATTTTAAGACATTTTATTTTTTGAAATTTTCAAACATTTTTGGAAAGAAGTGAACAATTTTTGAAATACTTATAGTTTTGTAGAATTTTTGAACAAACTTTCAAAACAGGAACAATTTTTGGAACATGAGCAGGAAAAATGCGAACCTTTCAAAATTTTAGAAAAATTGTTGAACAAGAAATATACTTTAAAAGGATGAAGAAAATAAAATAAAAGTGAAAAAAACAGAAAAAGGAAAAAGGAAAGAGAAAAACAGGAAAAAAGAAAAGAAAATAAAAAAATAGAAAAAGTGTTTCAGGTACCTTCTAGAAGGTTCCCAAAACCGGTAAAAACTGGCTAGAACATGGTTCCCAAAACAGAAACCAGAAAGATCTAGGTATGCTACAATGGGCCGGCCCAAATCACTTGCTAGGTCGCTTCGCATGTGCGATTCGCCGACAGCTTGACGCAAAACGCGTCAAATTGGGTTTTCCATCTTCCAGCGCCAGGCTATATTTCGCCTGCTAGGAGCCCTAAGCTAATATTGCATGAACGTTTTCCTCTTCAGTACTTTTCTCGGCCTGCTCGTGTTGTTGTTTTTCTTCTGCTCGCTGGTGTGCGTCCGTTTGTTCGGGCACAGTTGTTTTTTCTTTCAGATTCTTGAAAAAAATAGTTGGATTTTGGTTTTTCTACTGTAACGTCAATCAATACCTGAATTGCTAAGAAGTTAAGGCAGCGAACATGGATCGATAAGCCGGAAGCGGTAGTGACGGGCCACCGCTGGATATGGCGGCGGAGCAAGGGCCCGAACGGTAAGATCTTGAGTGTATTTGGATGGGGAGAAATATCTGTGGAGTTAGGTGGGCCAGCGTGGGCCTGGTCCAACATGGTGGACCCACCCAGGTGCCCCTATACCCGCCCTACATTTTGGGCCGGATATGATGGGTGCCGGTCGCCTCGGGCGTTTGAGGCACCCGTCCGGGTCACCTTTTTGTGATCGGGCTGTCTGCCCGGGCGTATGAGGGGGGTTTGGGGTGCGCATATGAGGGGAGTTTGTATGTCAGGTTGTAGATGCTCTTACACCCAAAACTGCAACCCCTGTTTTGACCCATTTTTCAGATATTTCATCGAGTGGGTAGTGGGCAGCATCACGAGAACACCACATGCCGGCGTGGCTGCGAGGCCAGCCAGCATGCCCGCGAAGTTGGGGGCTGCATAGACGTCCGCCGGCGTGGCTGCGACGGCCAGCCAGCATGCTCGCCCGCGCTGCTGTAACGGCACACACGCCCGCCCACCCATGAGACGGCCAACCCGTCCGGCTGTGGCTGCTTATACCGGTGGGAGCGGCCCGGTGGGCGTGGGCCTAGTGCAGCCCCAGCGGCTTAGCTCCTCCTGGGCGTGCCTCTGGTGACCGCGTCCCTGCCCACAGAGCACGGCGACGCCAAGGCCGTGTCGAGTAGCGGGTGCTGCGAGCCATGGACACAAGGGGAGAGAATGAGAGGAAATAAAGATGCGGCTGACTTGTGGGTCCATATGATTTTCGCTCAGGAGTTTTCGGGCGTGACTGGGTCTCCTCATATTGTCTGTAGGTTTGGTCCCAATTTGAGAAGCACGGTAAGTCCAGTCGGTTAGGGAGAAAGTGGGAATCTGATTGGATCAACTTTTCAACCATGCACTGGTCAGACGGATGTTTTGAACACTTAAGGAGGAAATAGCGGGTTCGGCTATAGATGCTTTAAGTAGGTGCATACACTCCTTAGAACGATGCCCTGCTCCACTTTTTCCACCAGCGTTGCATGTTCGCGTTATAACCTGGAAAAAGCAGTAGTAGTGCAAGTCCCTAAGTTGATCAGTGTCGGTCAGCTCCGCCGCCTCCTCACTGCGCTTGCATCATTGTCAGTTCCCATTCTAGGCATTTTCATGTGGCTTCGTCGCCAAGCTTCAATGGCTTATTTATTTTTTCATGAGAAAATGTATTCATCAACTATCAAGGTAGTAAAGAGAAACCATAAGTAAAAATTACATCTAGATGTGACTACAAGCAAGGGCAGACCCACGTTGGGCTGAGTGGGGCCCACTCAATTTCCATTTTCACTGCTTTGAAGCCCAATAGTTCACTAGTTGGCCCCCACTTTGCCAAATATTTGTGCCCTGGTCACCTGGGCCCCTGCTGAATTCTTGGGCTGGGACCGCCCCTGATTATAAGCACTGGCTTATAATTGATTTCCATCTCGACAAGGTTCCTACAGTTGTGCTCCGACGTCCTCGCATATGTCACGTTACCATTTGTCCATTTTCCTACTCAACATTCTTTCCAACCCTTTCGCTGTACATGCATTTTCTTTATAGTAGTGGAGAGACTCATATTTGGATATGCTCCCTCTAAAAATTGTCTTACATTTGATACAGATAGAGTAGTAGATAGGGAAGGTCTGCCATCCGCTGCCGTGAGCACTTGGCCGACATTTCTGTTTGGCACCGTGCGGTGTATGTCAAGCTCGGTGATACTACCATAGGCAACGGAAACGTGATGCGATCAAACTTATTTTGTTTTTCCTTCTTTACCCCTTGAAGACCATGGCAAACTCTGTCCTTCAGGTTTTGTCGACAAGTCCATGGATTCGTCCTTTTCTGTCTGCCGCTCCGGTGGCCGGTGCCGGGGATGCGAATCTCTGTGCTTCCACTTCGGTTAGTAGTTTACCTTAGATTTTTTTAATCCTCACAGGTTCGACGCTCAGGCGGATGGCGGCTCTTCTTCTTTGAGTCTGTTCATTTGGACGTAGTCGACGGAGTTTCGACGTAGACTCATACCGTATCCTTTGAGCGGTGAGGTTATGTTTCTCGTCATGTGACGAGATTTAGTGTCAAATGCTTCATATCTATTCAAGAGTTCAACGGGAGCAACTGCGGCCCCACGGTGTTGGTCCTTAGGGCACGTGTATGAAGACTACCCTGTTGTCATCGATATAGTCAATCCGGCTATGGTAGGGGACCAGCGACAACAGCTCGTCGGCATCTTATTCTGGAGACGGTGGCGATCATTCGGTGGTCTCGGAATATCGAAGCATTTTTATTATTTGTGAGATGCTTTGTACTATCTGAATCATTTTCAGAAGAAAAAACACGAGGCAATTCAGACGAGGCATAAATTTGACGGATATCATGCCATAGATCAGGGCGTGCTTGCTGCGATTGAAAGGAACGTTAGGCGCTGCTCCTGCGCAAGGCCGAAGAAGAGGAAGAGAGGAACAGGGACCTGGCCTTGTCGCCTGGCATGCGTCCGGGCTGCCTGCGAGACGAGCGAGCAGCAGTGCGCGGTGTGCGTGGAGGAGGTCGCGCTATGCTTTGATGAAAAGCTCTCTCAGCCGTTTGGTTAGGCTTGAGTTGCACATGCAAAAAGGTGCACTCGGCTGTCCAGCTAGGCTTAAGTTCTTGACAAGCAATTATCACACCGACTTGTGTGTGCAAAGCTTTTTTATTCTCCTCTTTCTTTTAGCTAATTTTCTATATCCCATTAACACCAGTTGTATTTTATTTAGAGCGGCTAAGTGTTCACCGACTTAAAACCATGTGTCGATCCATGGAGGAATCCGTGACAAAATTATCTTTAGCATGCACGTTTGCCAAAACAGTGACCGACTATGGTCCCCCCGTCTGTTTTCTGATAAGGGGGTATATTAATATCGTGAAGATACCAATTACACCCAGTCTCTGCACCAACAAGATGTTCGAAGACACCAAGGATGCTCCCCCTCCATCTTACATGGCCATGATCACCGGTGGCAAACACCAATGCTTTTCCTCAGAGCTATCCTCAGTGCTAGTCCCCTTGGTTGGCACATACAACGCCCGCTAGTTCGATGCGACCATGGTGTCGTCGTCAAGGTTCACCTACCATGGAGCTCCTTCCCGACAAGGTTCCTACAATTGTGTCATGTTGCCTTCGTCGATTTTCCTATCCACGTGAAAAGTATGATCCTCGGTTTGCTTCGTGAACATTGCGTTAGTTTTTTTTAGAAAAGGACGATTACGTTGTGTTTGTCGATTTTCTTGTTCACGTGAAAAGTATGAGCATCTTTGGTTTGCATCATGGAAACACTGGGTTTGTGTTACTGGAATATTTCGTTGTCTCATGGAAAATTTTCCTCACATTTAGAAATAATCTAGCTATTACATGAACACATTTTTCATGCATGACCAAAGCAAAACATTTAGCCATTCTTAAGTAAAGTTATTATTAGAATGGAAACATTTCTTTTTGCCCATGACAAACAAATATTTCGTTGTCGTTGTCAATTGGATGAATCCATACAACGTGGTCAGGAAATTGCTATACAAGTAGACCACACGTAAAACGACATTCAGGAGGAGGCACAAGTTCTACTAAAGCATGAAAATAAGAGACACCAAACCTATCATGAAAGCTTTGTGTCTCCGCGCTGGCGGCGACACCTGTTGGCATCGCTTTCCTCTTGGGGCTTCGTCATTGCCCTCTCCGTACCCTCTGACACTCAGGATGAAAGTCTTTGTCTGCTTTGGGAGACGTGCCTATAGTGCCGATTTGCATCGTGACCTTGTTGGGGCGTCGTCAATCAGTGTGGATGTATCTCTATTATGATGATGTGTGTCTTGTGCTTCTTCTCAGCGACATGCTAGAGGTATTCCATTCAGTAGTGCACTCTTTGTGTGTTTTTAGTGTTCTTGGCGGGTTTTATCGTGTTTTCTTTTAATTAGCTTCTGAGAATTTCCTTAATACCTTATTGTGTGGCCCGTTTAACTTTATTAACATAAACCGGGCCAAATGTCTGCTTCGAGAGGATCAGCCAATAAATACCTTGTGTTATTCCTTCATTAGTGGTGCCGTATAATTACGGTATAACTTTTTTTAGGGAAACTTACGGTATAACTATCACCGATTGGATTTGTGCCACTGTTAAAATAATGCTCTATAGCATACTAAAGTGTGCTCAGAAATGGCGCGTTAAATAAATCATTATACAATATCTTACTAATAGCACACTATAGCATGCTAATAGCAGGTTTTAAGGCCGGCGCCATTTTGCTAGAGCGTGCTATTTTTTTCACAGGTTGATGCCTAGAACAATGAGACCCAGGCCCGCACTGGACATTCGTTTCTCTTTCCACATTGCGTCCTTACAAGACGAGCATGGTCGGCGAGAAAGCTGGGATCTCGCCTTCTTCCGCCATGGTTGCCGACGAGCAGGATTGTAGGAGCCAACGATGAGGACGAGGAGCAATCGTTCTTTACCATTGTTTGTCATCCCCGTGCTCGCAATTAGGAACATGCATGGTGATGCTGTGCTGGCCGAGGGGTCCCTCGCCACGTCTTTTCCAGGCCTGGTGGGCCAGGCTGAGGATCCCAGGGTCAGTTTCGTCCTGGACGGCTTTGGACAGACCACGTTGGATTATACAAAAACTCTAGAAAACATGGCGTACAATTCAAAGATACGGGGGCCGTGGAGGACTCTACCTCCATCGACATAGCCGACTAGGATCTAGAATAACCCTTGGACCCCCGGTATTGCTATATAAGACGACGGCTAAGCTTGTCGATAGACATATTACAATCTCTCAATATTCACTCATACTTTGTACACACCCAATGCAACATATACGAGCACGAGTAGGGTATTATCTTCTCCATGAAAGCATGAACCTTGATAAAACCTCGGCCCCTGCTACCATTCAGCTCAAATCACCTAGCTAGGATAGCCTACCGAGGGATCTGCTGGATTTAGCTTTGACAACTGGTTAAACAATCTTTTACGTGATCTAACAGAGGTGCAGACTTTTTCAAAGAGGAGGATCTAACAGAGTACTTGTAGTTTGCGGTATGAACTAAAGTCGGTTCATGCATCTGACACAGAGTTTGTGCTAAGAGTCAACTAGTCGACGTGCATGCAAGTTACGCATCTTCTCTATACCATTAAGTGCACGTCACAGCCTCGATGGATGCACGACGCCCGGACTAGAAGACCCAATCAAAACTCAATTCCTCTTGCCAAAAAATACAGTATTTAAAGTCAATTCATGCGATCTGGCAATTAAATTGAGTATGATCCGCCGATCTTGATTTTCTCAGGATGTTTGTAATGGATAGTATCATAAGTTAGTATCATGCATATGATACTAGTGTGTGATAGTACCTCCCTAATGCATAGTATTATGTACTAGTATCATAGATGACTTTATTTATTGTCATGCATGACATATAGTAGCATTGCATTTATTATGATACGGTATCATTGTATGATACTCAACCATCTCTTTCTTCATTTAATTCTATGCCACATCATCAAAATTGCCTACTTGGCATGCATGATACTAGTTATGATACTCCCATTACGACCAGCCTCAAGGTCAATGCTTCGTAACCGGGATATAAAAATCAGTGCTTTGTAAAACAACTATGTGTTGAGCAGTAATCCGGGGTACCAAAAAATTGTACATTTATTTTATTGTCAAGCTGAATTGTGAAGCCATTCAAGTATTGTATGTCCCGAGAACAGTGCTATCGCGCAATTCTAGTGCTTTATTAGTCAGATTGTAACATGGCACGGTTTACGGCTTAGATGGTCGTCCATCCATATAATTAAGTTTAGATTTACCCTCTACTGGAAGCTTGCCCAGTAGCCTATAAATAGAATCAGGTGCTCCATCATACAGTCAGCAGCCATCTTGTTCACATCTCTTATCTTGAACCCTTCTCTTGCTCTACATATCTAGCTATCTCTCTAGCCACACAAAGCTTGCTCGGCAACAATGGCTGCAGGTCGAGCTTCCTTTCTTGCTGCTGTTGCTGTTTTCTCCATGCTGATTATGTCGTCCCTGGGGAATCCGAAGCCTTTATGCAGTGACTGTGGGACGTTGTGCAGTACCAACTGCAACGCGGAGGCTAACACCTCCTGCAACACCAGCGGTAACTGTTACAACCCTCGGGCGGACTGCCAGAAGCAGGTTTTCGATGGCTGCACCAGAGATGGTTTCTGCTGCAGCAGCAACGGCACCTGCACTTGTGACTGCAACACCGTAGCTCAAGAACGTTGCAGCAGCGTTACCGACGGCTCTGTACGTTGTGATTCTTGCAAGCGTGCCATGTTCGACCAGTGCTATCCCACCTGTGTCAGTGACTGCAACACCAAGTGCAAGAAAAAAGGGTGCGACGCATAGGAATAACATGCAATCGATCGACCGGGTGCCTTGCATGGGATATTACATGGCTCGTCGTAGTCATACGTATATCGATTTCTGTAGTCGCCATGACCTGGTTTTGTGGAATGGCCCAGCAGTAATGGGTCGTGGCACATCACCTCCAGCGCTTTTGCTTGTTATAATTTTTTTTAATTTTTTGTCAGGGTTTTTTCTTGTTGTTTATTCCTTCGTCTATGCTTGTTATTTATTCCTTTGTCTACAGAGCTCGCGCAAATCCACCTCGCAGGTGTTCACTGGCTTGTATACATCAGCTTGTCCATCCAAGTATGCATTTGTGTGTCATTGTATTCTCCAATAATATTGGAATTAATGTGAGGCGCACCTTCACCATGCCACTTATTCTCGTATGCTGTTGCAGGAATTCTTCTTTTCTACGTAAATCACATTCTACTCATGATTCAGCAAAGCTTGCAAGAACGACATAGCCTGTGCAGCAAATTAGTATACAGAGCCTGAAAAAAAAAAGACTTTTCTTTTCACGTTGATGTGTACTTATAAGATGATGGAGGATGAATCCGGGTCTCTAAATCCTGAGATGCATGAGACAGCTTTTCAAGTTCATACATACTCACACAATGTGATTTACCATTAATGTTGCAACAATACTACTCACAGATTGCTTTCTCCAACCATGTATAATACCAGAGTTTCTTACCTTTCCATCGCTACGAAATACTGGTGTAAACGCACAAACACCGACGTTCACTTCTTGCTATTGATAAGCTCATGCTCATGTCGTCGATTAAACATAATCTGAAAGAAATAACACAGGATTACAAGAGACTGGGGGTTGCGCACAAAAAGAAAATAAATTGATGTACCGTATTATTGCTGAATTTTATGTTCGACAAAGGCATGGTAAAAAATTATAATTGCAGGATTTTTCTCTCCTTATTCAGTTTCATTTAGGACATGGACCATGGATGCCTATCAGCCACATATTGTATATGTATGGACGGCCATGGGGTGCACACAGGCAAGATGCGGTGATCGGTGCGTCGTTTCAATCAGGTTTGTTCCTTTCGTTTGTGGGCATCCTTGTAATCGATTCATATGTCCGATCATGTGATGATATTTGGGGATGAAGGAACTTCCAGTGTGTCTTGGATCCATCAGGGCTGTGACATCATGCACCGATAATAGTACAAAAGATTCCTACTAACATTAAAGTTTTAAATAGCCGGCTATAGGGCTAAATGGTTTTCATGTACAGTTGTTTGCAAAGTTAGAGATTAGCATGCAAGTCAAGTACTTGACTGCTGCTTCCGCTTAGATGCCCAATCTCCGTGCATGTCACGGAGATATACATTGCGGTTTCCATAACATCACTTCGGTAGTTTCAGGGATAGCCGTCATGGGATGGCACATGCATGGTGATATTGTCTCGGGCCAGGGGTCACTCACTATATTTGTTCCCGGCCTGGTGGGCTGACCGAGGACCTTTAGGTAGGTTTCATCCTGGGCCATTTTTGACAGCCCACGGTGAATTATATGAAAACTTCGGGAGACTTGAAGAGCAACTAATTGAGGAGTACTTATCCGGGAGCCCGCGCAAGGGTCACTTTGGGTGGGTTGGGAGCACGCCATTTCGCACGCTCTCAGCCGCTTCGATGTGTTGCGCTTTGTGCACTCCTTTCGGATTTATTTTATTTTATTTTCTGTACGTGTTCCCGGCTTGTAGATGAAAAAAATTGGCTTGTCTGTTTTCCATTGGCTTTTGTTAGGATTTGAACCAAAAGTTGTATTTTTAAAAAAATTGCATGCAAAAGCATATTTTTTTTTTCTTTTCGTCCGGCGAGAGGCATGTATTTACTTCTCGTGGAGGCATGGATTTGCTTCCGCTAGAGGCATGGCTGTCCTTCTCGGAAAGGAAAACAAACATGTGTTTTTCCGCGAGAGACACGGTTTTACTTCACGTGGAGGCATGATTTTGCTTCCGCGGGAGGCACGGCCATGCCTCTCGGAAAAGGAAAAAAGTGCAATTTTTTTGGTTCCGTGAGAGGCACGGATTTACTTCTAGTGGAGCACGGATTTCCTTCCATGAGAGGCATGGATTTACTTCTAGTGGAGCACGGATTTCCTTCCATTAGAGGCACGATCGGGCCTCTTGGAAAAAGGTGTTTTCTTGTTTTTTTTTGTTCCGCGAGAGGCATATATTTAATTCTCGTGGAGGCACGGATTTGCTTCCGCAAGAGGCATGGTGGTGCCCCTCAAAAAGGGAAAAACACGTTTTCTTTTATTTCATTCCGCGAGAGATACGGATTTACTTCTTATGGAGGCACGGATTTGCGTCCGCGAGAGGCATGACCGTGCCTCTCGAAAATGGAAAACACGCATGCCTCTTCGGAAAGGAAAAAAAACATACCCCCGTTTCGTTTTTTTGTCCGGTTTTCTCATGAAAAAAAGGTCGTCGAAATCTATTAACATGAGATCTAGTTTTGAAAATCTTGATACGAGGGATCCAACGGTGAAAACGTTTCATGATTTGGTCGCACGGTGTAAGAGATAAAATATTATGAATAAACGAATCTACAAAAAAGGGGAAACTCCTGGGTTATGACAAGTGGCGAACATGCAGCGCGCCACTTGTCGCAACCTGGCAAGGTGGGAGTGATCTTTCAAAGGGGTACTCTTTAATTAGTGCTTCCGGAAGACTTGATGTAGAATCCGAAGATAAGAGCTGTGGACGACTCTACCTCCACTGATATAGCCGACTACGATCTATAGCACTAGGACCTCTGGTATGTTATATAGGTCGTGGATAGACTCGTCAATAGACACATTACAATCCCTTGATACTCATCTATACACACCCCAAAGCAATATATACGAGCATGAGTAGGATAATATATCCACGGCAAGAACCCGAACCCGGTTAAAACCATGCCTCCTATTACCATCCAGCCCAATCGCCTAGCAAGAATACCCTACCGAGGGATCCGCCGGATTTAGTATGGTTAAACCATCTTTGACACGATCTAACAGAGTGTAGACTTTTTCGAGGAGGATCTAACAGTGTACTTTCTTTCTTCCTAAATATAAGTCCTTTTAGAAATTTCAATATGAGATACATACGAAGCAAATTGAGTGAATATATACTTTAAAATACATCTATATGCATCTGTATATACTTCATATAGAAATAAAAAAAGACATATATAGGAACCGAGGGTGTATTTAGTTTGCGGTATGAACTAAAGTCCGTTCATGCATCTGAGTGGTAGGAGTCAACTAGTCGACGTGCATGCATGTCGTCTTCTCTATACTATTAAGTGCACGTCACACCGCTTGATTTTTTTTTTTGAGCGGAGTCACACCGCTTGATGGGTGCTAATTCTAGCCGGCTGTGCTAGAGAAGATCCAATCAAAAGCCAATTCCTCTTGCCCCAAAAGATATATTCAAAGTCATTTGGTGCGATCTGGCAATTAATGTGCCATTGACTAAAAGCAAGTTGCTCAAGTAATCAAATTTAGGATAATCCACGGATCTTGATCTTGTCAAAGTCAATGCTTCGCAACCGCGAAAAAAAACTCAATGCTTTGTAAAACAACCAGTACGTGTTGAGCAGTAATCCTGGGTAGTACCAAAAATTGTACATTTAGTTTATCTTCAAGCTAAATTGTCAAGCCATTCAAGTGATTTTTTTTTCTTGAGCATTCAAGTGATTGTTATGGTACTATATGTCCCAAAAACAGTGTTATCAAGCCATTTTAAATCCTTTGATTACAGCTCTCTAGTAGACGTGCAGGCAATTAATAGAGACCGGTGGCTTTCAAAAAAAAAATTAATAGAGACCGGTGAGGGTGAATATGATATACTCCTCCTCGAGCCAACTTCTATTGTTTTTTAGCCATCGTAACCTAGATGGGTTAACATTAGATCGTCATCCATCCATATAATTAAGTCTAGATCTACCCTCCACTGGAAGCTTGCCTAGTAGCTTATAAATAGAATCAGGCGCTCCATCATGCAGTCACCAGCCCATCTCATTCATATCTAGCTATCTCTCTGGCCACACAAAGCTTGCTCGGCAACAATGGCTGCAGGTGGAGCTTCCTTTCTTGCTGCTGTTGCTGTTTTCTCCATGCTGATTATGTCGTCTCTGGGGAATCCGAGGCCTTTATGCAGTGACTGTGGGACGTTGTGCAGTACCAAGTGCAACGAGGAGGCTAAAAACTCCTGCAGTGGTACCTGCTACACCCTCGGGAGGGCTGTGAGAGGCAGATCTTGGACCAGTGCAAAGCCGAGGGTACCTGCTGCAGTAGCAATAGCACATCATGCACTTGTGACTGCAACACCATAGCTCAAGAACGTTGCAGCAGCCTCACCGACAACTACACAGATTGCCAAGCTTGCACTAACAGCATATTCAATCAGTGCAATACCACCTGTAACGATGACTGCAACAACAACTGCAAGAAGAAAGGGTGTCATGCATAGGAATAGCATGACTAATGATGGTTGTGCTTGTACCTACGTTTGTGTTTGATCTTTTTTATATAAACGTGCGCCATGACTTGGTTTTATGGGGTGGCACCGGAGATATGGGTTGTGGCGCATCACCTCCAGTGTTTTAGTTGGGGATTTGCATTTTGTTTATTTATACTGAATAATAATATTGAACGGAAGAAATTTCACCAAGTTAAGGCGATGTGTAATTATGGTTGTTAATTGTTGCTTCTTCCATTGAGCTCATATATATGTTCATTCACCTGTATGTGTCAGCATGTCAATGCAAGTGCGCATTTGTGTGTTGTCGTTATAGCACGCAGCAATACTGGAAGGCAGTGTGCGCCTTCACCCTGTTCATTGTTGAGGTAACTGTTCTTTTTTACTATTAAGTGCATGTCACACCCCTGATAAAATGCATAACGAATGTACCGGACGTTCCTTCGTTCCCAAAATATCATGCTACAGGATGGCACCTATAAATCACATCAATCACAAGGATGCTCAGTCTCACAGACGAAATGAGCAACAGTAAGCAAGTCACATGATGCACCGCAGCGCGTCTTGCCCTGATTTCCAGTTAACAAGACCATGTTTGTCCCACTAGCAGAATAGCATAAATCAAGAGTTCAAGATGGCGGCTAGAAAAGACTAAATCAAAGTCAATTCATGCAATCTGGACAGTACGGCCAATTAATGCACCACTTAGTAAAATCCAGTTGCAAGTAAATCTTGGATCGATCCACCGATCTTGATCTTGTCAAAGTCAATGCTTCGTTAAACAACTTTGTATTGGTAAGTAATCCAGGGTATCAAAACTTGTGCATTTAGCTCGAGTGTCGAGCTATCCATTGAGCTCGTGTGTGTTCATTGGCTTGTGTTGATCATGAGCTTCAATACAGGCCGGCTATTGCTCAGGAAAGAAAAGCTGATGTACTGTATTGTTGCTGATACATACAAACGCGCGGGAAATTTCTCTCTTTAGTTTTTACTAGTATTCAGTTTCTTCTAGGACATGGCTGCATACCAGCCACTCCTTGGATACGTACAAACGCGCTACACCAAGGGTGTGTTTGTTCCAACAACAGGTCTTCTACGTGTACACAGTGTGAATAAGGAGTAGCATAGCGATCACCATTTCGGATCAATTCAATTTCTACAACAGGAACGGTTAAAAGAGATAGAAGTTCTACAATGGGGAAACTGCCTAGTTTTTCTCCATGATGGCCTCCTTGACAGACATCAGGAGGGACGGTATTAATGTACTGACAGGTGAGGGTGGTGAGCTTGGCCTCGCGGAGGCACGCATGTCCAAGCGATCACCTTCAACGTCTCCCATGATTCTTCACTGTCGGCTTCCCAGTGAGTGCGAAGAGCATCTTCAGCGGCACTCCACGGAGGATTTGCGGCGACTGAGGGTCACTCCTCCCTCTCCCGGATACGCTGTGGCGCGGGCGTCCTGATCCGTAGGGTGCCCCCCCCCCCCCCCCCGACGGTGTGGCGGATCCCGGAGGCGGCGGGCTCGCGGCGGTGCATGGGCTCCCAGATCCATGGGTGTGAGACTTCCGGCAGCGTGCGGGCTCCCGACGGCAGCGGGGTCGGTCGACGACGGGCTTGGGCGATGGCGTCGGCCGCGTGGTGTCGGATCTCGTCGCTCGTGGCGGATCTCACCACTCCGGCCATCGTGGAGGAACCTGGACCTGGGGCAGCGGCCCCGTTAGGCATGGCGACGGCGCCCTCGGTCGGCGACGTGCGCACGGGGTGGATGGACGCCGTCTTGACCGCGCAGGCGGTGAGGTGCCGGTGGATCTCCTCCACTCTGTAGGCTCTCTCCCGCCGCATTTCGTGGTTTACAATCGCGGTCGTCGGCCTCGGTGCGTTCGCGGGGGTTGGTAGAGGTGCCATCAGACACGAGGAAAATCTGGATGACTCGTTCATCCCGACGGTGGCGACGACCAGAGCCGCCCTTCTCCTCCTTGCAGGCACCGTTGAGGTCTCTGCCCTCCACCCCGACCCCATGCCCGGGTGAAAACCCAGAATCTCCTTAGATTGGGCGGCGACGGCCCTTCATGTGTCGTACCCTTCTTGGAGGCGCCGTCTGGGGCGTTTGGGTGCTCGGTTAGAGGAACTGCAGGCGGGGAGGATGGGACCAGTGGCAACAAGTGGTGTTCGCGACGGAGGAGCGGCGTGACATTTGGCATGTCGACAATGGCGGGTCTCGGCGGCATGGAGCATCGGGGTCTCGCCGGTGGGCGTGTGACGATGGACGAGCGCAGAATAGTGGCGTTGTCTGGTGTCGTGGTGGCGTCGACGATAGCTAGACTGGGCAAAATAGATGCAACAGTATAGCACTGAAGATGGATTGGTGGCAGGTGGCTGCGGCGGTCTCATACCTGGCAGACATCCTGGTTGAGAAGTGAGCTGGATTGGTGGATGCCCCATACCTGACAGGAGTCCTGATTAGGACCTTAAATGTTAGGTTTGGCTGCGAGGTCTATTTGGTATTAGGCCCAGACTATCAGGATCCCTTCATCAACTGGATAGGAGTAGCGACAGATGTTGTCTAGACGGTGGCTTTAGTTTTACTGTTGTATGACTTTGTAAGGTCTTATATGAATAATTAATAAAATAACTGCGTGCATCGTCCAGATGCAGAGGTCGGGGGTGCTCCTCCTTTTCTAAGAAAAAACTCCACGGAGGATTGCCACAAGTGCGAGTTGGTTGTCGTTGGGGGCGATTGAGCCGCTCTTGTTCGCCTCCTAGAGCCCGCGGCCATCGAGCATTATGTGCATGAGCAATGCCCAGTCTTCATTGTTCAGCCGTGTGCACTGCATCCAAGGTGCCCCTTCGTTGGTCTCCTGCACCACCCACGTTTGTGCGATCCCTCTCCAAACGGCATGGTCTGCACCGTCACTCCAAGGACGCCAAGTTTTCATAGGGTGTCTGCAGCTTTTCAACTCTCTCTTCTCTTCTATTTTTTCACATCACAGGAAGAAAAAAATGGGGCTCATGGCCCGGGCTATGCGCCTCAATGATCCACAACATTTGTGCCATCCGACGTCCAGACCAATAATGCGTGAGACTCGCTCCAGGTTGTTAAGCCTTCATGCTTAACAGGCTAACTAACTAACTGAGTGACGAAACTGAAGAAAATGACACCAAAGCCTAAAAATACTGAGCTGAAGTTACTGAAGCCGCAAGGTTTATTACCATTATGATCAGCATCAGCTGGGTAAATTTTTGGTAGGAAACGAATCTCCATCACATGCAGACTCGAGTTGCATCAAGGCTGAAGTCCAAATTAAGTGAAGTCAGTTCATGCATCTGAGAGGTAGGAGTAGTCAAGCACACTCGAGTTGCATGTTAGTAGGAATCTTTTCCACTCGAGTTGATGTCACAATTCTGATGGATGCATGACGCACTGGATGGAAGTTCCTTCGTCCCCAAAATATCATGTCACATACATGATGGAACCTATGAATCACAAGGATGCTTACAGACGAAGGGAGCGAACCTGACTGAAATGATGCACCGACCGACGCGCCTTGCCTGTGCACGGCCTTATTGGCAGTTAACTACTCCATAGCCGTTCTACTAGCAAGTACTACCTCCGTCCAAATTTATTAGTCCCCTTGTATTTTTGGTTGAATTTTAACATTTGATTTAACTATTGAAATTAGTTATATACCACAAAAATACTATCATTGGAAACAACTTTTGAATATGAATCCAATAACATGAATTTTGTGACATATAACTTATATTTTGTTAGTCAAATCTATGGTTAAAATTGAGTATAAAATACAAAGGGGATCAATAAACCAGAACGAAGCTAGTATACAAGATTAACCAACGTAAATCAAGTTGGCAAAATATAAAGACCATGCGACTTTGGCTAGAGAAGACCAAACCATACGAGCAATTAATGTGCCCATTTACTTGGTAGCCTCACCAATCTAGATCTTGTTAGAAGTCAATGCTTGGTAGTAAAACAAGAACAATGCTATATCCAAGGATTTAATTTTACACTTAGACGTGTTAGTTTTTGGTTGGCCCTCGGTTGGGAAGTGCCCCCCCCCCCCCCCCCCCCCGAACTTGGAGGGGGGGGGGGGTTAGTATGTGGGAGGAGGTCTGTACAATTTCCGTATATGATAAACCATTAGGTTTAACATTTTTGGTACTAAAACAGCTACCTATTCATCATTAATTCATGCTACCAAAGCTTGTGCATTCAGTTGATGTTGCAATTCGATGTGCCAAGCTAGCCAGTCAAGTGATTGTTATTATCTGCAGTAAAACAAAGTCCTCAACACATTAGTGCTTGCCATATATCCCCTCCTTTTCCGAATTACTTGTGCCAAGCTAGCCAGTCAAATGAATAAAAAGGATGTATCTACTTTCATTTTTGCGACAAGTAATTCGTACGGAGGGAATATGTCCCAAGGCGGTGTTAATTACCAAGCCTTTGTAATACTGCTCCCTTTGATCGGTAACTAACAAAAATGAAGTAATGAAAGTTCATATTGGAGATGTTCAAGATAGTCCATGGAATTGTATTTTGCAGGATTTTTTTTGATCTATTCATCATTTGTCATGGCAATACAGAGAACACCAAAAGTAAAAAAAAATACATCGAGGTTCGTAGACCATCTAGTGAAAAATACAAGCACTGGAGCAAACCGAAGGCGTGTCGACAAATTATAGTAGATAGTCGAAAAGTCGTCATGCTAAGGCCCCACTAGACTAGCAGACGAGAATAGCAACCGCCATCGATGAAGAGAAGTGTAGAGCGAAAGGATCGAACATGTACACACATGAGTAAAGACGGACGAAGACTGCATCCAAGGGGATCCGATAAAGACCAGCAGTGACTGAATCATGTGAGATCCGCTAGAGACGCTCCTCCACACGCTCTTCAACGGTGTTAGATACACCGCCTGTGGACGGGTTAGACGGGGAGAATTTTATTTCATCTTCAAGGAGCCGCTGCCATCACACCTTTCTGAGTAGGACAAAAATCCTACTCGAACGGTAAAAGAAAAAACATCTAAAAATCCGTCTCCCGGCAAGGGCTGAGGTCCAGCGCGCCTCTGTAGCCTTAAGGGCACAAGACAGACGAGGCGGACTGGCAGGGGAGCTGACGGGAGGCAGACGAAACCATAGCCGCCTGTCCGCCTTTCTTTTCTTCCACGGGAAGAAAGAAAAGACCGATAACAGCCGATCCATTGACAGTCCACGCAATTAATGAAGAGGTGAAGCCAACTTGTAACATTTCTTATTAGCGAAAAAATTGTACTAACATGGAGCAGTTTACATTAATTAGATCTACGTACTCAAGTTTAGATCTACTCCCTCCGTCCGGTGACATCAAGTATGTAAGCTCAACTGGAAGCTAGCTAGCCTATAAATAGCATCAGCCGCTCCATCATATAGTCACCAGCTAGCTTATTCACATCTCTTACCTTGAGACTTTCTCTTGCTCCACATATTTACCTCTCTAGCTACAAAGCTTGCTGGGCAGCAATGGCTGCAGGTGGGGCTTCTCTTCTTGCTGCTGCTGTTTTCTCCATGCTGGTCATGTCTTCCCTGGGGTATCCGAGGCCTCTATGCAGCGACTGTGACCCGCAATGCCATGCGAACTGCACCGCTGAGGTTAAAACCTCCTGCAGCAGTTACTGCAGCGGCGGTGGTGGCGGCCCTCGGGAGGGCTGCCGTAGAAATATCTTGCGGCAGTGCATTGCAAATGGTATCTGCTGCAGTAGCAACGGCACCTGCACTTGTGACTGCAACGTTGTAGCTGAAAGTGGTTGCAAGGGGGTCACCGACGCCACCCAACTTTGCGACCCTTGCATGCGCGGCATCTTCGGCAAGTGCTTTCCCACCTGTAAAAAGGACTGCAACAACAACTGCAAGAAGAAAGGGTGCCACCATGCCTAGGTAGGAATAACAGGTAATCGATCTGGTGCCTTGCATAGCAAATAACATTGCTCGCTGTGGTCGTGCGTAGATTTTTGTATATGCCGTGACCTGGTTCTGTAGGATGGCACAGGAGGAAAGGGTCGTGGCTATCACCTCCGGCGTTTCAGCTGAGGATTTGCATCCTGTTTTATCTATACTGAATAATAATATGGAAAAACAAAGAAATTTCACAGAGTTGACACGGTGTGAAATTATGGTTGTTCAGTGTTCCTTCGCCATAGAGCTTGTCCATCCAACTATGCATCTGTGCGTCGTTGTAGACTTTAAGTATCCAAGAATACTTCATGGTGATGTGTGCCTTCGCCATGCCGTTTACTCTCTTTCATTGTTGAGAAAACTGTACTTTTCTATTTAAATCACCTTCTGCTGATGATTAGAATGCTTTCAACCACACATGTATATAACCAATTTTTCAACCAAAGTATGGATTAGCCACTTCAACAGCAGTGTGCTTGTGCTCGAACATCCTGAACATCTTTAGCGATGTGTACTCTCTCTTTACCTGTATTCCATTTTTTGCATGGATATTCTACTCCATGTTAAGCAACGATTCAGTTCAATTTAGTTAGATTAATCTGCTGCTATCTAGTTTTGTACAGACAGCCATGGATACCTTAGCCTCATAACTCGTTAGGGACTGTAAGGTGATGTCGTATCTGCATCTTACTTTTGAAAGACCACATCAATTTGCAGCAGCACATGTTAAAACTGTGATCTTTTGGAGATGTTATGTTTTAACTTTGATGTTCTCACACACCGGCTATCAGGTTTCATCACCTCCACCTGCAGTGCTTCACTGGCATTGAGAACGAAGTGCCTGTATCTTTTTTTCTTTTTCTTTTTTCCATTTTTGGCTAGGACAGTTGAGTTCACATTTCATATTTGTTCGGGTTGGAAGTTAAGATATTTGCAGTTGAAAGTAGGCTTGGTCGGCATATGTGATAGATTTAGTCGAATGTTGGTGGCAATGTAATAGATAAGTACAATATTTTAGTTGGAAATTATTGCTTTTTAATTTTAAAATAACAGAGTGCAAGTTTGATCTGGAAGGTGTAAATAACAGAGTAGAATATTTTAGTTGGAAATTATTGCTTTTTAATGGGACTAAGGAAATGTTGTGTGCAAATAAATGACACATGTGGTAAGCAATCCAAACTATTAAAAACAAATGAAATGTTATATGCAGATTCTGCTGGGACAAGAAAAGCTTGCTGAATGAAAAGGCTTTCCAATTGCCATGTGAGTATGCTCCTCCCGCCGCAGCTGCGAGGCACCACCGGGTAATGCCCGGCCGGCGTTGGTGGCTGCGGGCCGTCCTCTCACTCCTCACGTCTCAGTGGCCGGCACGGGATGGCCTTGCAGGTGGAGTGCACGGTGATGCCGGAGGACCTGCGATGAGGCAACTTTTACTACATCTCCAGCTTCTGAGAAACATCAGAAAAATGGAAGTAAGAAATACTATGTATCCTTTAGTTGACTTCATTGTTTCAAAAATTTGAGAGAAATATTATTACCTGGCAACAACTGAGTAGGCCACATGATCCCATATTGTTTCCCTATAACCCTCATGTGGAAAACACCAGTAAATGGCACCATCTCCACGGGCCAGAGCAGCAGATATCGCTTGGCTATCTATCCTGACTGAAGGAGCTTGGACACCAAGATTCTACTAGCACTCAAACACATAATTAGTTTCTACTACGATAGATATAGTGTAAGCAAAGAGTAATTAAGATCAAACCTCCACTATAGAGCCAGTAAAATCATGCGTCGTGTGAGACGAATGAGGCATTGACTGGATTGTCGATGGTACAAACACTAATCTGTAATGAAAGTTAGCCTGAAGCAAGTATATGATAAAAGGAAAATAGCTCACATAGGTAGAAATTAGCTTATAACTATTTAGAATCAAATAAAAGAGCTAGAAAATTTGTAAGAAAGGAATCACCATGACTCTCTCACTTGCAGATTGGGCGGCTCTATCTGGACAAAGTGAAGCCTCTCGCGTCGCCGCCCCCGCGGGCGGCTCGGGAGGGCTCAGTAGCTGCCGCCGCCGCCTAGTAACCCTCCAGCGCCCTTCTCCCCCTCCGCCGCTGCCGATGGTCGGCATCGGGCAAAGTCTGTGCGTGCGACGGCGGCGGCAAAGGGTCTCGCCTCCCTCTCCCAGATCCGAGGCGCCGCGGGCGTCCTGATTTGCAGGGTGCGTCCCTCCCGACGGTGTAGCGGATCCCGGAGACGGCGGGCTCGCGGCGGTGCACGGGTGCCCAGATCCATGGGTGTGGGACTCCCGGCAGCGTGCGGGCTCCCGGCGGCGGCGGGATCGGTCGACGGCGAGCTTGGGCGATGGCGTCGGCCGCATGGTGCCGGATCTCGTCGCTCGTGGAGGATCTCGCCACTCCGGCCATCATGGAGGAACCTGGACCTGGGGCGGCGGCCCCGTTAGGCATGGCGACGGCGCCCTTGGCCGGCGACGTTCGTGGGGGCTGGATGGATGGCGTCTTGACCGCATGGGCGATGAGGTGCCGGTGGATCTCCTCCGCGCTGCAGGCTCTCTCCCTCTGCACTTGGTGGCTTACAATCGCGGTCGTCGGTCTCGGTGCGTTCGCGGGGGCTGGTAGAGGTGCCATCGGACCGGAAGAAACTCTGGATGACTTGTTCATCCCAACGGTGGCGACGACCAGGATCGTCGTTCTCCTCCTTTCAGGCACCGTCGAGGTCCCTGCCCTCCAAAATGACCCCATGCCCGGGTGAAAACCCAAAATCTCCTTGCAGGCGCATGGGGCGTTTGGGTGCTCGGTTAGAGGAACTGCAGGTGGAGGGGATGGGACCAGTGGCAATGGGTGGTGTTCGACGGAGGAGCGGCGTGGCATCTAGCACGTCGACAACGGCGGGTCTCAGCGGCATGGAGCAGCGGGGTCTCGCCAGTGGACGTGTGATGATGGATGAGCGCAGGATGGTGGCGTTGTGGTGGCGTTGACGGCAGCTAGACCGGGCAAGATAGATGCAGCAGTACATCACTGAAGATGGATTGATGGCAGGTGGCTGCGGCGGCCTCATACCCGGCAAGCGTCTTGGTTGAGGAGTACGCTGGACTGGTGGGTGCCCCATACCCGGCAGGAGTCCTAGTTGGGACCTCAGGTCTTAGATGTTATGTTTGGCTGTGAGGTCTGTTTGGTATTAGGCTCAGACTATTAGCATCCCTTCATCAACTGGATAGGAGTAGTGACAGATGTTGACTAGATGGTGGCTTTAGTTTTAGTGTTGTATGGCTTACTAAAGTCTCTTGAGGAATCTCAGACATCAAAACAATAAACCTTGGCTGTGTGCTGGTGATTTTAATGAGGTACTTCACGGTTGGGAGAAGGAAGGAGGGGTCCCTCGTAGCCAAGGATGTATGGATCGTTTCAAATCAGCGCTTGAAGAGTGCGAACTGGATGATCTCGGTTTTATAGGAGATGCATTTACGTGGAGAAATCATAACCATGTTGCAGCTGACTATGTGAAAGAGCGCCTTGACAGGGCCGTGGCTACCCAAGCATGGCGTGACCGGTTCACTGCTTACAAGGTGACCAACGGTGATCCACACCATTCAGATCACAGACCGGTCATAATTGACACGGCCGGAGCAACAGCAGTCTGGAGAGAGGCCACACAAAATCGTATGCCCAGGTTCGAAGCAAGATGGCTCGAGGAAGAAGGGTGTAAGGAGATAGTGAAGAATGCTTGGGAGCGGGAGAAGATTGTTGAAGAGCAGGAAGTGGCGGGGGCTGCGAAGGGGGTCCTGAAGGAAGTTTTTGACTGGAGTAAGAATGTACTGGGTGACTTGGAGAAAAGGATTCACAGACTGAAGAAAGAACTAGAGGCTGAGAGAAGGAAAAGCATCGGTGATGAGCAGGTCCGGAGGGAGCACATGCTGAGATTCAAGCTAAGCCGGTTGGAGGATCAATTAGAAACCTATTGGAAACAACGGGCACATGTGAACTAGATGAAGGGGGGCGACAGGAATACAATTTTTTTTCATGCTGCAGCGTCGGAGAGGCGGCGGCGGAATAGGATCAGAAAACCTAGAAGGGAGGATGTGAGAGTAGTGGAGAGGGAGGAGGAACTCAAGGAGGTTGCAACTAACTATTTTATGAACCTTTTTACTTCTCGTGCAGGGGGGCCGATATGATGAGCTACTGTCGCGTGTGGATGCACGTGTTACTCCTGAAATGAATGTTCTCTTACAGAAAGAGTACACGAAGGAGGAAGTGTGTGAGGCGTTGCAAAGTATAGGGGACCTCAAAGCTCCGGGTCCTGACGGCATGCCGGCTGTGTTTTATAAGAAATGATGGGAATTTGTCGGAGATGACGTTACCACACCACAGAGGCCCTTGCTGTTCTCAGCGCGGGGGGGGGGGGGGGGGGGGGGGGATGCCGGAGGGGTGGAATGAGACATGTGTAGTGCTGATTCCCAAAGTAAAGGACCCAGATAGCATGAAAGATCTAAGACCAATCAACCTCTGCAATGTGGAGTTCAAGCTGGCCTCCAAGGTTTTGGCTAACCATCTCAAACAAATTCTTCCGGAAATTATATCACCTAACCAAAGTGCCTTTGTACCGGGAAGGTTAATCACGGACAATATACTGCTAGCTTATGAATGTACACACTTCATGCAGAACAAACGGCGAGGCAAAGAGGGATATGCGGCGGTTAAACTTGATATGAGCAAAGCGTATGATCGTGTTGAGTGGACCTCTCTGGAGAAGATGATGCGAAAGCTAGGGTTTGATGAGAGGTGGATTGGCAGAATTATGTTATGTGTGTCCTCAGTTTCTTACAGGGTGAAGGTGAATGGAGACTACACGGATGTGATCGTGCCACAACGGGGGCTGAGGCAAGGTGACCCGTTGTCACCGTATCTCTTCCTTATTTGCGCAGAAGGGTTCTCATCTCTGCTGAATGCGGCGGAAGCATATGGAACGTTGAGCGGGCTGTGTATTTGCAATGCGGCCCCGAGCATTAATCATCTATTATTTGCGGATGACTCACTAGTACTCATTAAAGCTACACGTGATAGTGCTATGACTCTGCAGAATGTGCTACAACTGTATGAGATTTTCTCGGGACAGATTGTAAACTATGATAAATCGTCTGTCATGTTCAGCAAGAATACCGGGAGTCAGAGAAGGCATGAGGTGCTCAACTTGCTAAATATTAGAGCTGAAGCAAGGACAGAAAGATATCTTAGACTCCCTGTGTATGTCGACCAAGGCAGGAAGCAAATTTTTGAGTATCTGAAGGAGAGGATTTGGCAGCCAATCCAGGGGTGGCAAGAGAGACTGCTATCTAAGATGGGGAAGGATGTGCTCATCAAGGCTTGCGCGCAAGCCATTCCAACCTTCGCCATGTCATGCTTCGTTTTGACCAAGACCTTGTGTGAGGAAATTGGCATGATGATATGCAGATTTTGGTGGGCTAAGCAGGAGAAGAGCAATACTATGCACTGGTTAAGCTGGGAGTTACTGACTAAACCGAAGAAGGAGGGTGGCATGGGGTTCAGAGACATATACGGCTTTAACATCGCTATGCTGTCAAGGCAAGCTTGGCGTATGCTAACCGCACCAGAGTCCCTCTGCGCCCGGGTCTTGAAGGCTAGATACTTCCCCAGAACGTCGATTCTAGAGGCTGTGGCTTATCCAGGCATATCATACACATGGAGAAGTATTCTGGAAGGGGTGGCGCTATTGAAGGAGGGACTAATTTATAGAGTGGGGGATGGCACTTCAATCAGAATTTGGGCTGACCCGTGGTTGAACAGAGAAGGAATGAGGACTCCAACTACTCCCAGGGGTGGCTGCTTACTCACCCGAGTCTGTGAACTTGTTGACCCGGACACACAAAGCTGGGATGGAACCCCAGTGAATGACATCTTCAGCCCTGAGGAAGCTAGCATTATACTGGCTACCCCGGTTAGAGAAGAATGGGAGGATTTCTACGCCTGGTACCATGACAGCAAGGGAGTTTTTTCAGTTAACCGGCCTACCAAATTTATATTAAGGGTAGGGACGCAGAACAGCCAGGGACATCAAATGCTTTGCCAAACCGATGGGAGTGGGCTGACATATAGAAGCTGCCCTGTCAACCAAAGATCCAACAATTCATATGGCGCCTAGCTCATAATAGCCTTCCGCTCAAACTGAATATGAAGCGTCGGGGTATCAAATGCGAGACGCTATGCGTCTGCTGCAAGCGCCTAGATGAAGATGGAGCACACTTATTTCTGAGATACAAGCAGGTCAAGAGTCTCTGGCGACTGCTGCAAGTGGAACACATACGGGAACAGATGTGCGCATGCTCTGACGCACATGCACTGATGCATACTTTACTCCAGTTGCCGGAGGACAAAAAGATCCTAGTAGTTTGCCTGCTGTGGCGCTGGTGGACATGGAGGAACAAAACCGATGCAGGCGAGAAGGTTGGGTCGATGGACAATCTTGCTGCGGAGATCAACCACTGGGCTATGGAGTCACTTGCTTTCGGCCGCCAGCATAGCACAACCACCAACCAGCACCGTATATCTGAATGGAGCAGACCTGAGGGGGATAGCCTGAAGATCAATTGTGATGGGGCATTCTTTGCGTCTCAGGGAACGGGAGGCTGGGGCTTCGTCATTAGAGACCAAGCAGGAGATGTGCGGGGCTCTGGAGCGGGGTACCTTCATCATGTGGCATCCCCGGTGCAAGCGGAAGCTGAAGCGTGCTCTAGAGCGTTGGAGGCGGCCTCCAACTGGGGCATGACAAACGTGGAAAGTGGAGCTGGATAGTCAAGTGCTTGTCAACGCCCTGAAAAGCAATGCCGCTAACCTGGCTCCGGAAGGAATCTTGTTCCGGGAGATACGGGGCCTATGCCCGGCTGAACTTCAGCACAGTGAGCTTCTCTTTCGCCCCGAGAATTTGTAATAATCTTGCTCATGGATTAGCAGCCTTTGGTGCTAGTCGCCATGTAATTCACGAGCTTTGGTCTAAGGACCTGCCGAATGATGTAAACGTCCGATTGGCCAGCAGTTTGGCTGGACCAGGTTAAGCTATGGAATCATAGTGATCCATTTCAAAAAATAGTCTTGTGTGAATATTTAATAAAATGGATGCATGCATCGTCCAGATGCAGAGGCCGAGGGTCCTCCACCTTTTAAAAAAGTCCAAATTAATAAAGTCAGTTCATGCATCACCATGAAGTATTCGACTTGCATGTTAGTATGTATCATTTCTACTATTAGGGCATGATGTCACAGCCTCGATGGATGAATGACGGACGTTCATATGTCCCAAAATATCATGTCAAGTGATGGAACCTATGAATCACATTAGGGCTCAGTCTCGCAGACGAAATGAGCAAAAGTCCGTGCGTCGCAGTTAACAAGTCAATGTTCATCCTACTACGAGACTAACATAAAAGTGCTATACAAGATTAAAGTAAATCAAGATGAGGGCTAGAGAAGACTGAATCAAAGTCAATTAATGTGATCTGGACGGTGCGAGCAATTAATGCACCACTAACTAAAAGCCAGTTGCAAGTAAATCTAGGATCGATCTGCCAATCTTGATCTCATCAAAGTAAATGCTTCGTTAAACAAGTTTGTATTTATAAGTAATTCAGGCTACCAAAATATAAGTTATAAACAGTGTTACAAGACGTAGTAGTGAGAAGTACGGACGTTCTTACGTCCCCAAAATATAATGTCACATGATGGAACCTATGAATTACAATGGTGCTCAGTCTCGCAGACGAAATGAGCAAAAGTTAGCAAGTCACGTGTGATGCAGCAAAGCGTGCACCGCGTCATGCCCCGATTCGCAGCTAACAAGTTAATGTTCGTCCTACTATCAGACTAACATAAAAGTACTATCAGATTAACGTAAATCAAGATGAGGGCTAGAGAAGACCAAATCAAAGTCCATTCATGAGATCTGGACAGTGCGAGCGATTAATGCACCACTTACTAAAAGCCAGTTGCAAGTAAATCTAGGATCGATCCGCCGATCATGATCTCGTCAAAGTCAATGCTTCCCTAAACAACTTCGTATTGATAAGTAATTAGGGGTTCCAAAACTTGTGCATTTAGGTTAAGTGTCAAGCTAGCCAGTGAAGTGGTTGTTCTCTGGAGTAAAAGAAAAGTACACAGCACAAGTGATTGTTCCCAAAACAGTGTTACCAAGCAATTTTAGTACTACCCCCTTTGATCGGTGAGCCACGAAAAAGAAGCTGTGAAAGCTCATATTGGAGATGTTCAAGACAGTGCCGGAAAATTAATGGAGCCCAGTGATCCTCCTCAAGCCAACTTGTAACAATTTTTAGCCAGACTGTAACATGGTGCCGTTTACTTTAAATAATCATCCATCCATGTAATGTAGTTTAGATCCACGTATCCTCCACCGCAAGCTAGCTAGCCTATATATGGTATCAGGAGGCGCACCATATCATATAGCAACTCACCAGCTAGCTTATTCACATCTCCAATCTTGACACCTTCTCTTGCTCCACATATTCACCTCTCTCTCTCTCTCTCTCTCTCTCTCTCTCTCTCTCTCTCTCTCTCTCTCTCTCTCTCTCTCTCTCTCTCTCTCTCTCAAGATACAAAGCTTGCTTGGCAGCAATGGCCGCAGGTGGTGCTTCTCTTCTTGCTGCTGCTGTTGTTATTGTTTTCTCCATGCTGATCACGTCCTCCCTGGGGGGCCCGAGGCCTTTATGCAGCTACTGCGAGACTCAATGCCGTACCAGCTGTGAGGCAGAGGCTAAAACACGCTGCAGTGGTTACTGCAGCCGTGGTGGCGGAGCTCGAGGGGGCTGCACGAAATACGTCCTTGATGAGTGCAACGTAAAGGGTACCTGCTGCAGTAGCAACGGCACATGCACTTGCGACTGCAACGCTGTGGCTGAAAGGGGTTGCATGCACTTCAGCGACGGCACCCTACAATGTGGACCTTGCACGCGCAGCATATTCGACCAGGGCTATCCCACCTGCAAAAAGGACTGCAACAACAACTGCAAGAAGAAAGGGTGCCGCCATGCCTAGCTAGGAATAACATGCATGTAGTCGGTCAGCTGCCTTGCATATATAGCAAATAACATGGCTCGTTGTAGTCGTGCGTAGACTTTCATAACCGCCATGACCTCGTTCTGTGGGATGGCATAGAAGGAATTAATGGGTCGTGGCGCATCACCTCCGGCGTTTTAGCTGTGGATTTGCATTCTGTTTATCTATACTGAATAATAACATGAAAAAGGAAAGAAATTTCAGAAAGTTGACATGGTGTGAAATTATCATTCTTCAATGTTCTTCTTCCATGGAGCTTGTGTATGTGTGTTGATTGGCTTGTATTCATCATCTTGTCTATCCAAGTATGCATTTGTGTGTCCTTGTAGTATCCAGTAATACTTGAAAGTGATGCGTGCCTTCGTCGTGCCATTTACTTTCTTTCGTTGTTGAGGAAACTGACCTTTTTTATGTAAAATAAATCACCTTCCCCTGATGATTAGAATGCTTGCGACCTTGCGTTTATAGAACCGTTTTTTTGTAGTGAAGTCAAGGCCTGTATGTATTAGACTAAGAGTGCTTATCTGTTTGAAGAGCATGGATAGAATGGCCAAACTGCGTAGATACATAGGAGTAAAATACGGTGAAAGTTAGTAGAAAATCATATTTGCGTCCAAGGGGAAACGTCCACACATAATGAAAAAAATCATCCAAAATCGCAAGGTAATAGAGATAGCAAGTATTACATGGAAAGGGGAGGTCCATACATCACCATGGATCAATTGAAAAGCAAAAGAAACAATAGTAGAAGATGAACTAAACAGAAGACAAACAAGCTTTCCAACACGACACTCGTGGCAAGTGTGCTCATTCAGAGTGCCATCTCATGGTGTTTCCTGACATGGTGGGGCTCCAAACTGCTGCCACGCCTCCAATGTAAACCAAGTATTCAGTTGGCGGCTTGGCGCACTCAGCCTATATATGAACCGGCAGATGCCATTTGGTTCTTCGGCTTTCTATAAGCCAAGTGCTTTTTCTAGGCTATACGGCTTACGGTTTTGTAAGTTCAGGGCTTTAACTGGGCAACCCGGCTTATATAATATAAGCCGAGTGCATTTTCAGGGCGATCGGGCTTAGATAATATATGCTGAGTGCTCGAGTACTGCACTCGGCTTATATGCCAAATTATTTTTCTTTTTTTGCTTTGTTTGCTGTAACAGCCCTGCAATTGAAACAACAATATAGATAGCTCCACCAAAGTCAACATGTATAGATATCCAACAATATATGTAGTAGCTCCACAAAGTTCAACATGCATACATATCCAACAAAGTTGCATATATCCAACAAATTCACACCAAACACAACAATATTGTCCATAAATATAAAATCATAACCATGAGCTCCACCACTGAGAACATAGCATGTAAGGCCACCGTCGGCATCCGCGATGCAAACCTACAAGTTCATTACAGCAAGCATGACTTTCCGAGTTTAGCATGTATCGGCAACAATCGCAGCCGACCCAGCCTGCAGGCAATCGCGGGCCGCCCCAACCTCGGCCATCCCAAGGTCACTTGCAGGCCGCCGCCCCAGGACATCCGTCATCCTGTCGCCTGCTTGCCCTCCTCCCGGCGCTCGCTCTCGTCTACATGGCCGTGTGCCTCCGCAGGTTGGACTAGCAAGCATATGTGGCTGAAGTGCATGCATGTACTGATTCGTACGATTCTATACTCAGCAGCCCCAAACACTAATCCATCACATCACATGCACTGCTAACCCAGGCATCCAGCGCCCCCGCGCGCGTACACACATCCAGGCATCCAGCACTAGTCTAGCCAGACACCTATCATCCATCCAGCACGCACACGAAATCAGAAACACACACAGGCCACAGCAACCAGAGGAGAGACTGTGCTTTCTATGTGAGGGAGGGTAGTATTACGAGGACGACGTCACCAGATGGTGGGCGTCGGTGGTGATACAGGGAAGGAAGCCATCTTGGAGCGACCGCCGGTCATGTGCGTCCGAGTAGATGGTGTGGGGCAGCTGCGTCGAATTGCCCGGTCCGCCTGCCTTCGTCGATGACCCCGGCGCGTTCTTGGCCTTGCTGAGTTTTAATGGACTACTACCCAAAATACCCTTGACTTGTCAAATTATGGTTGTTATATGTTCCCTCTTCCATTGAGCTCGTGTGTGTTTACGTCAACATGTCCATCCAAGTATGCATTTGTGTGTCGTTGTAGTTTCCAATAACACTAGAAAGTGATGCGCGCCTTCGTTATGTTCGTTGTTCAGGTAACTGTTCTTTTCTACTATTAAGTGCACTCATGAATTATGATGGATGCATGACGCAAGCACCGGACGTCCCTTCATCTCCAAAACCTATGAATCACAAGGATGATCAGTCTCGAAAACGAATTGAGCAACAGTTAGCAAGTCACATGATGCACCGAGGGCCGTGTCTTCTTGCCGCAACTTGCAGATAACAAGTCAATGTTCGCCCTACTACCAGACTAACATAAATCAGGAATTGTATATGGGGCTAGAGAAGACCAAATCAAAGTCAATTCATGCGATCTGGACACTACGAGCAATTAATGCACCACTTAATAAGAGCCCGTTGCAAGTAAATCTAGGATCAATCTGCCAATCTTGATCTCGTCAAAGTCAATGCTTCGTTAGAACAAGTACTCTACAATAGCAGGCATATAGCCCGTTCACATGACAATTTTGCCTATATAGAGGAGAGAGATATGAAGAAATGAGGAGAGTGGACTCTTATGAAAGAGTCTAGCTATATGTGTACTCAAAGGCAAATACAATTATATATATATATATATATATATATATATATATATATATATATATATATATATATTATATATAGGGTCACGCTATTCGTCACCCTGGGTAAGGAATAGTTATTCTTCACCTCCCTCTATTTTACCATCAATGCACCATAATTTTACGTTCCGTAAGTTTTTTATTTTTTCCGACGCAAAAAGAGACCGTAAGAAATATATAATCGCCGTAAAAAATATTTTATGTTATGTAAAATTATAAACGTAAAAATATAGTCTAGAATACACATAAACTGCAAATTTTCTTGTCTTATGACCTATATTTTTATTTTCTTATGTCAAATTTTACGTAGTGAATCAATAGGAATGTAACTATTTGAATTCCAAACGTAATTTAATTATAAAATGATCGTAAGATTACCTTGAATGAAGAATAACTTATTCTGCATCCTGAATGATGAATAGGAAAAATGTATACTACCATTTAGTGGTAGTTGCCTCCACCTTTTCCACCACAGGATTCTTTTAGATCCGTGCGTTTCTAAACGGGTTGCCGAACCAATGTTTCTTTACCAACCCGATTGGCCGTACCAAACTCTGCTATTTGCACGAACAACAAGTATATTATCCTCTAGTTTTTTTTATTTGCACGAACAGCAGGTATATTATCCTCTAGTTGGTTGAACCAACAGCTGAAAGCATGAATTAAATAATCGCATGGCCGCGTTGCCGCCGTCACACGGTTGGGTGGATCACAATTGCTTGACAAATTTCTCTCTAATAATTCCATCTTCCGATCCATCGTTCACTAAGAAACAAGGTTAATCAGTTTATGTAACTACATACACGATCTAGATTGCCAGGTTATGTATAATTAATGGATTTTCTCAATGCGATCTGGTCAGGAATTTTTTGCCGTGCGGCCGCGGTGGATCATAAGCATCTGATGGTACATCAATGGAGATCGGGCAACAGACTCAAGCGTAGATCTGCTGGTGTGATTTTTCATGCCTCTCCCACCATGTGATTGCAAAGCAGCCATCCAAGGTAGGCATGCACGCCAGGCACTGTCGACGACGGCGCCGTAGCAAGACGCATGCATGCCTGATGCTTGTGGCCATGATCGATGCTTGCGACCTCCCTGTGAATCTGTGATGCATACATGTCATCACGTATGATTCACGTATGTAGATATTATGTTTTTTATAATGTATATGGAGTGTCTCAAACTAGATGTACGCTGCCGCAAATAACATTCTTCATACTACGTTTTCAAATAAAGTATATAGACCACATACTCCCTTCTTCAAAACCGTATCTTCCACATACTCCCATGAGCTTAAAAAAAAGGTTCAAGCCACTGCTTCAAAATTAAGTGCATTCTTGCACACTCAATTTTTAGGTTCAAACAAAACTACATATAAAGGTTTCTTTGTAGAAGAAAAAATTATATACTCCCACTTTTTTTTGCGGGGTGATATACTCCCATTTCAAAGAAGATACACACATACTCAGTACTTAAATTTACAGATATACTACATACTACAAAGAAGAGTACTTGCATGTGCTCCATATATACTTCAAAAACAAACTATATACTACATACTAAACACCATTTTTTTTGGGTCATAGAATTTTTTTCTAACATATTTGTAGCAAAAAAAATGTTAATAGGGGATACTCTAATTTTATGTTAATACTCCATACTCCATACTCCATACTCCATACTCCAATAATTATATGCTAATACTCCATACTCGAAAAATTGAGAAGTATACTCTGTGAAGTAAAAAAGCAATATTTCTTATAGGATATTATGCATGGAAAACCTAAAAAGGATTATAAAGTTCACACTACATACTACCTCTTTCTAACAAAGACTATATACGTACTTAGAGAACAAAGTTTTCTTGCGTCTAACAAGAATAACAAGCGTCCATCTTGATGCTTATCCGATAGAGTTTGTTGCATGCACTTAGCCAAAAATTAAGGAGACAACGACTGAACCACCACGTCAGTTGCCGGATTATTTTATTACAAAATATGAATTCATGCCTATAATTGATTGGACTACACCCGTTAACCCAAATCCCTCTACGCGCCTGGCCGGGTGCTCTAGCGGGGGACACGTGGAGGCCAAATAGTTAGGAGGTAACTACCACTGCTTGTAGATAATATATATATATATATATATATATATATATATATATATATATATATATATATATATATATATATATATATATATATATATACGGCTGCGCTAAAGTGCGCCTGAGCGCAAAGTTGCTAATCGTGCGCTCCGGTCAGACTACGCGCACCACTCCCTCGCCTCTGTAATCAAGGAACCATCGAACCTCGCGTATTTTTCTTCCACCTAGTAGTAAATTTAGTGGGAAACCTAGTAACGATATTAATTTCATTACTATTGCCTCCCACTCGTTCACGATCCCGCGCACATATGACATAGTAATGAACAATAGGAAACATAGTAAAAGAATTTATTATGTTACTGCTGCCCGATCTTGTTTTATTAGTGTCCGCTTCCATTTCCATGGCTCGTAAAAAACTATGGAATATAGTAATCAACCATCATAACCGTTACTGTGTGGACAATTGTCCTAGTAAATGTATTGAGAATTAGTAGTAATAAGAGTTCTCCAATGGTAAAGCGAGAGTATTTGCTAAAGTAATTGAGCGATTTTTCACATGGCTGATCACTGTAAAGTTGAAAAGTTTCAGGCTGTAGTAACACATAAAATGCAAATTACTACATGTGGCTTGCCACTTACGATCAAAAGAAAGTGTGGAACCACGTGGGGTGGGGTGGATCTGCGGAGGGGTGCACATGCAGTTACTTTTTTCCTAATCTAGTTACGGCTCAATGGGCAGCGCGCATAATCATAATTCTACGCTCTGGCTCACTTTAGCAAGTCTATATATATATATATATATATATATATATATATATATATATATATATATATATATATATATATATATATATAGGACTTCTCTTCTGTACTTCTGTGAGTATATACTCTCCCGCTAGAGCACCCGGGAATATAGGACTATAAGTGGTGACTAAATATGACATGGCAATATTATATACTCCCTTTATTTTTATATACAAGGCCACAAAACTCAAATTACGGATACCAAGATAAAATTTAATACATGCTTTGCAATTCAACATTTATTTTTGTAGGATCATTAATACACCGCATGCATGCAAGAAAACTGAGTGAAGAAAGTAGTTGAGTGTCATTACGACTACATACAAGCAGGTATTAAACAGGTTGCTAGTACGAGGAAATATCATTAATTTTTGCCTCGATTAGTGTTGATGGCCTTGTATAGATGCAGAATGTATATTTCATAGTGGTTTTGTATAAGTAAATGAAGGGAGTAGTCAGTTTGGCTATACTACAATTTTGTATTGATAAGTAATCCGGGGTATCATAAACAATGCATTTAGCTCAAGTGTTATGCTACCCATTCAAGTGGTTGTTCTCTGGAGTAAAGAAAAATGTATTCAACAGAAGTGCATCCTATCACCTGTGGTGGTTATCCCCATGTCTCATATACTAACATGTAGTACTATATATATTATTTTATCATTATAAGTGTGTTTATATACTATATATAAGATACTTTAAAGTGAGTTACATGAAAAAATTATAAGTTGACTCATGATTTTTATTATATTTATGAAATATGTACAAATTTGTACGTAAAAAAGTAGCATACTCAAAGTACGAGACGTGCTACAAAAGTAGTATATATACTACCTAAAGATTCTTATATAGTACATACTTTTGGTGGTAACTACCACCGGGTGGTAGGAAACATTTGTACTACCCCCTCTGATCGGTGAGCCAAAAAATGAAATTGTGAAAGTTCATACTGGAGATGTTCAAGACAGAGTGCCGGGAAATTAATGGAGCCCAGTGATCCTCCTCAAGCCAACTTGTAACATTTTTTAGCCAGACTCTAACATGGTGCAGTTTACTTTAGATAGTCATCCATCCATATACTTTAGTTCAGATCTACATTACTACGTATCTTCCACTGCATGCTAGCTAGCCTATAAATAGTATCAGGAGGCGCGCCATATCATATAGCAACTCACCTTCTCTTGCTCCACATATTCACCTCTCTAGCTACAAAGCTTGCTCTGCAACAATGGCTGCAGGTGGTGCTTCTCTTCTTGCTACTGTCGTTGTTTTCTCCATGCTGATCACGTCTTCCCTGGGGGCCCCGAGGCCTTTATGCAGCGAGTGTGAGACGCAATGCCCTACCAGCTGTCAGGCGGAGGCTGAAACCTTCTGCAGTGGCTACTGCCGCCGCGGCGGAGGCCTTCGGGAGGGCTGCCGGAGATCCGTCTTTGAGGACTGCACCGTAAAGGGTACCTGCTGCAGTAGCAACGGCACATGCACTTGCGACTGCGACACTGTGGCTGAAAGGAGTTGCATCAGCATCAGCGACGGCACCCTACAATGTGAACCTTGCAAGCGCAGCATATCCGACCAGTGCGGTTCCACCTGTAGGAATGACTGCAACAAGAACTGCAAGAAGAAAGGGTGCCGCCATGCCTAGGAATAACATGTAGTCGACCCGCTGCCTTGCATAAGAAATAACATGGCTCGCTGTAGTCGTGCGTAGACTTTTGTAACAGCCATGACCTCGTTCTGTGGGATGGCATAGAATGAATTAATGGGTCGTGGCGCATCACATCCAGCGTTTTAGCTGGGGATTTGCATTCTGTTTATCTATACTAAATAATAATATGAAAAAGGAAAGAAATTTCACAAAGTTGACACGGTGTGAAATTACAGTCCTTCCATAGAGCTTGCGTACGTATGTTGATTGGCTTCTATACATCAGCTTGTCCATCCAAGTATGCATTTGTGTGTCGTTGTAGTATCCAATTGAGAAACAGTAAGACGGAGCCACCTATGAGCCCGCACAGTGATTTGGAGCTCCCCATCGTCCGATCACTGCCACGAACGTCCCTGATTTCAGCTCGGTCATCAACAGTTTTCTTACGCTAATTATACTTTATGTGTGCCTCGGAGCCGGTGGCCTCTAAAGTTCCTCCGCAGCCCCCCATGGTGAATCCTTTCTTTCCCATGTCGAGTCCTGCTCCATGGCGGCCGCGGCGGCAGCACACGCCGTCGGCGTCCATTCCCTGCTGGCATCCGCCTCCTTGTGCTGTTTGTTCATTTACAGTTTCCTCTCAAGAAAGTAGCTAGTGTCCTCGGCTGCCCCATGAGATCAATGACAAAAAACAGCAAAAATCAAGAGCCCCAAGATTATGAGACGGTCTCCATCTTCTCTACTAGATTCTGGTAGACGATGTTTCTATCATGTATGATAAGGCAAGATCTCTTTACCAGTTCCGATGCATGTTTTATGCACCAATTTTGGTGTTTAGAAGGGAAATCATAACTTATCTTAATCCAAAAGGATCAAAAATTTATTTCGTGCTCTATAGGATATTGTTTGGTTGCGATTAGCCCACTATTTCAAGGTTGCATCAGTCGAGCTAAAACTTCTGTATGCAAAAACAGTCGTGCAAATATTCATCTACTCTGCGTCCAGATGATGTAGCTTTGGAGGACGTGTTTCTTTTTGTCCTTAAGCTTTGCCAACTGTGGTGATTATAGCTTGTGTTTACTCATGAGAGCTTATTATCAGTCTTATAAGGGTTTGTTTTTTCATTGCCCATTACTTTGTGCTCTTATTTTTATTTAAAACAGCCATGGAAGGAATGGCACTAGAGGCTTCCCAGTTTCATGCTGAGCGTTATGATCTACGACAACAATATAACTGTGTTCCTGTAAGTTATCTCTCTACCAACCTTTTCTTAACCTCACAATTTGAAGCTATATGTGTTGGGGAACGCAGTAATTTCAAAAAAATTCCTACGCACACGAAAGATCATGGTGATGCAAAGCAACGAGAGGGGAGAGTGTCGTCCACGTACCGTCGTAGACCGTTAAGCGGAAGCGTTATAACAACGCGTTGATGTAGTCGTACGTCTTCAAGATCGACCGATCCTCAGCACCGAACGTACGGCACCTCTGCGTTCAGCACACGTTTAGCTCAGTGACGTCCCGCGAACTCACGATCCAGTAGAGCTCGGGGAAGAGTTTCATCAGCACGTCGTCGTGGTGACGATGTTGATGAAGCTACCGTCGCAAGGCTTCGCCTAAGCACCGCTACGATATAACCGAGATGGATTATGGTGGAGGGGGGCACCGCACATAGCTAAGAGATCAACAGATCAATTGTTATGTCCCCAAGGGGTGCCCCCCTCCCCGTATATAAAGGAGGGAGAGGAGGAGGGGCGTCAAAGGAGGAGGAGGCGCGCCCAAGGGGGGCAATCCTACTCCAAGTAGGATTCCCCCGTCTTTCCTAGTCCTAGTAGGAGAGGGGAAGGAAGGGGAGGAGAAGAAGAAGGAAAGGGGGGGGGGCGGCGGCCCCCTAGTCCAATTCGGTTTGGGCTAGGGGGGCCGTGCGCCCCTAGGTGGCCGCTTCTCCTCTTCCTCCACTTGGGCCCATAAGGCCCAATAACCCTGCGGGAGGTTCCGGTAACCTTCCGGTTCTCTGGTAGTTATCCGATAACCCTCGGAACTCATCCGGTGTCCAAATATAACCTTCCAGTGTATCGATCTTTATGTCTCGACCATTTCGAGACTCATCGTCATGTCCGTGATCATATCCGGGACTCCGAACTACCTTCAGTACATCAAAACACAAAAACTCATAATATCGATCGTCACAGAACTTTAAGCGTGCAGACCCTACGGGTTCGAGAACTATGTAGACATGACCGAGACACGTCTCCGGTCAATAACCAATAGCGGAACCTGGATGCTCATATTGGTTCCTACATATTCTACGAAGATCTTTATCGGTCAAACCGCATAACAACATACGTTGTTCCCTTTGTCACTGGTATGTTACTTGCCCGAGATTCGATCGTCGGTATCTCAATACCTAGTTCAATCTCGTTACCGGCAAGTCCCTTTACTCGTTCCGTAATGCAACATCCCGCAACTAACTTATTAGTCACATTGCTTGCAAGGCTTATAGTGATGTGCATTACCGAGAGGGTCCAGAGATACCTCTCCGACAATCGGAGTGACAAATCCTATTCTTGATCTATGCCAACTCCACGAACACCATCAGAGACACCTACCTTTATAATCACCCAGTTACGTTGTGACGTTTGGTAGCACACAAAGTGTTCCTCCGGTATTCGGGAATTGTATAATCTCATAGTCATAGGAACATGTATAAGTCATGAAGAAATCAATAGCAGTAAACTTAAATGATCAAGTGCTAAGCTAACGAAATGGTTCAAGTCAATCACATCATTCTCCTAATGATGTGATCTCGTTGATCAAATAACAACTCATGTCTATGGCTAGGAAACTTAACCATCTTTGATCAATGAGCTAGTCAAGTAGAGGCATACTAGTGACACTATGTTTGTCTATCTATTCACACATGTATTATGTTCCCGGTTAATACAATTCTAGCATGAATAGTAAACATTTATCATGAAATAAGGAAATAAATAATAACTTTATTATTGTCTCTAGGGCATATTTCCTTCAGTCTCCCACTTGCACTATAGTCAATAATCTAGATTACACAGTAATGATTCTAACACCCATGGAGTCTTGGTGTTGATTATGTTTTGCTCATGGAAGAGGCTTAGTCAGCGGGTCTGCAACATTCAGATCCGTATGTATCATGCATATCTCTATGTCTCCCACCTGGACTTGATCCCGGATGGAATTGAAGCGTCTCTTGATGTGCTTGGTTCTCTTTTGGAATCTGGATTCCTTTGCCAAGGCAACTGCACCAGTATTGTCATAAAAGATTTTCATTGGACCCGATGCACTAGGTATGACACCTAGATCGGATATGAACTCCTTCATCCAGACTCCTTCATTTGCTGCTTCCGAAGAAACTATGTACTCCGCTTCACACGTAGATCCCGTCACGACACTTTGTTTAGAACTGCTCCAACTGACAGCTTGCATCGACGTAACCATTCAATATAAACACGTATCCGGTTTGTGATTTTGAATTGTCCGGATCAGTGTCAAAGCTTGCATCGACGTAACCATTTACGACGAGCTCTTTGTCACCTCCGTAAACGAGAAACATATCCTGAGTCCTTTTCAGGTATTTCAGGATGTTCTTGACAGCTGTCCAGTGATCTACTCCTGAATTACTGTGGTACCTCCCTGCTAAACTAATAGCAAGGCACACATCAGCTCTGTTACACAGCATCGCATACATGATAGAGCCTATGGCTGAAGCATAGGGAACACTTTTCATTTTCTCTCTATCTTCTGCAGTGGTCGGGCATTGAGTCTTACTCAATTTCACACCTTCTAATACAGGCAATAACCCTTTCTTAGCTTGATCCATTTTGAACTTCTTCAAAACTTTATCAAGGTATGTGCTTTGTGAAAGTCCAATTAAGCGTCTTGATCTATCTCTATAAATCTTGATGCCCAATATATAAGCAGCTTCACCGAGGTCTTTCATTGAAAAACTCTTATTCAAGTATCATTTTATGCTATCCAGAAATTCTATATCATTTCCAATCAACAATATGTCATCCACATATTATATTAGAAATGCTACAGAGCTCCCACTCACTTTCTTGTAAATACATGCTTCTCCAAAAGTCTGTATAAAACCATATGCTTTGATCACACTATCAAAACGTTTATTCCAACTTCGTGAGGCTTGAACCAGTCCATAAATGGATCGCTGGAGCTTGCACACTTTGTTAGTACCCTTTGGATCAATAAAACCTTCAGGTTGCATCATATGCAACTCTTCTTCCATAAATCTATTCAGAAATGCAGTCTTTACATCCATTTGCCAAATTTCATAATCATAAAATGTGGGAATTGCTAACATGATTCGGACGGACTTAAGCATCGCTACGGGTGAGAAGGTCTCATCGTAGTCAACTCCTTGAACATGTCGAAAACCTTTTGCAACAAGTCGAGCTTTGTAGACAGTAACATTACCGTCAGCATCAGTCTTCTTCTTGAAGATCCATTTATTCTCAATGGCTTGCTGATCATCAGGAAAGTCAACCAAAGTCCACACTTTGTTCTCATACATGGATCCCATCTCAGATTTCATCGCTTCTAGCCATTTTGCGGAATCTAGGCTCATCATCGCTTCCTGATAGTTTGTAGGCTCGTCATAGTCAAGTAACATGACCTCCAGAACAGGATTACCGTACCACTCTGGTGCGGATCTTACTCTGGTTGACCTACGAGGTTCAGTAGTAACTTGATCTGAAGTTTCACGATCATCATCATTAGCTTCCTCACTAATTGGTGTACGTGTCACAGGAACCAGTTTCTGTGATGAACTACTCTCCAATAAGGGAGCAGGTACAGTTACCTCATCAAGTTCTACTTTCCTCCCACTCATTTCTTTCGAGAGAAACTTCTTCTCTAGAAAGGATCCATTCTTAGCAACAAATGTCTTGCCTTCGGATCTGTGATAGAAGCTGTACCCAACAGTTTCCTTTGGGTATCCTATGAAGACACATTTCTCCGATTTGGGTTCGAGCTTATCAGGTTGAAGCTTTTCACATAAGCATCGCAGCCCCAAACTTTAAGAAATGACAACTTTGGTTTCTTGCCAAACCACAGTTCATAAGGTATCATCTCAACGGATTTCGATGGTGCCCTATTTAACGTGAATGCAGCCATCTCTAAAGCATAACCCCAAAATGATAGCTGTAAATCAGTAAGAGACACCATAGATCGCACCATATCTAGTAAAGTAAGATTACGACATTCGGACACACCATTACACTGTGGTGTTCCGGGTGGCGTGAGTTGCGAAACTATTCCACATTGTTTCAAATGTAGACCAAACTCGTAACTCAAATATTCTCCTCCACTATCAGATCGTAGAAACTTTATTTTCTTGTTATGATGATTTTCCACTTCACTCTGAATTTTTTTAAACTTTTTAAATGTTTCAGACTTATGTTTCATTAAGTAGATATACCCATATCTGCTCAAATCATCTGTGAAGGTGAGAAAATAACGATACGCGTCGCGAGCCTCAATATTCATCGGACCACATACATTAGTATGTATGATTTCCAACAAGTCTGTTGCTCGCTCCATTGTTCCGGAGAACGGCGTTTTAGTCATCTTGCCCATGAGGCATGGTTCGCAAGTACCAAGTGATTCATAATCAAGTGATTCCAGAAGTCCAGCAGTATGGAGTTTCTTCATGCGCTTTACACCAATATGACCCAAACGGTAGTGCCACAAATAAGTTGCACTATCATTATCAACTCTGCATCTTTTGGCTTCAACATTATGAATATGTGTATCACTACTATCGAGATTCAATACAAACAGACCACTCTTCAAGGGTGCATGACCATAAAAGATATTACTCATATATATAGAACAACCATTATTCTCAGATTTAAATGAATAACCGTCTCGCATCAAACAAGATCCAGATATAATGTTCATGCTTAACGCTGGCACCAAATAACAATTATTTAGATCTAAAACTAATCCACAAGGTAGATGTAGAGGTAGCGTGCTGACGGCGATCACATCGACTTTGGAACCATTTCCCACGTGCATCGTCACCTCGTCCTTAGCCAGTCTTCGCTTAATCCGTAGTCCCTGTTTCGAGTTGCAAATATTAGCAACAGAACCAGTATCAAATACCCAGGTGCTACTGCGAGCTCTAGTAAGGTACACATCAATAACATGTATATCACATATACCTTTGTTCACCTTGCCATCCTTCTTATCCGCCAAATACTTGGGGCAGTTCCGCTTCAAGTGACCAGTCCCTTTGCAGTAGAAGCACCCAGTCTCAGGCTTAGGTCCAGACTTGGGTTTCTTCTCTTGAGCAGCAACTTGTTTGCCGTTCTTCTTGAAGTTTCCTTTCTTCTTCCCTTTATCCTTTTTCTTGAAATTGGTGGTCTTGTTGACCATCAACACTTGATGCTCCTTCTTGATTTCTACCTCCGCAACCTTTAGCATTGCGAAGAGCTCGGGAATTGTCTTATCCATCCCTTGCATATTATAGTTCATCACGAAGCTCTTGTAGCTTGGTGGCAGTGATTGAAGAACTCTGTCAATGACACTATCAACCAGAAGATTAACTCCTAGCTGAGTCAATTGATTATGGTACCCAGACATTCTGAGTATATGTTCACTGACATAACTATTCTCCTCCATCTTGCAGCTGTAGAACTTATTGGAGACTTCATATCTCTCAATCCGGGCATTTGATTGAAATATTAACTTCAACTCCTGGAACATCTCATATGCTCCATGACGTACAAAACGTCATTGAAGTCCCAGTTCTAAGTCGTAAAGCATGGCACACTGAACTATTGAGTAGTCATCAGCTTTGCTCTGCCAGATGTTCATAACATCTGGTGTTGCTCCTGTAGCGGGTTTGGCACCCAGCGGTGCTTCCTGGACGTAATTCTTCTGTGCAGCAATGAGGATAATCCTCAAGTTATGGACCTGGTACGTGTAATTGCTACCATCATCTTTCAACTTTGCTTTCTCAAGAAACGCATTAAAATTCAATGGAATAACAACATGGGCCATCTATCCACAATAACATAGACAAGCAAAATACTATCAGGTACTAAGTTCATGATAAATTTAAGTTCAAATAATCATATTACTTAAGAAATCCCACTTAGATAGACATCCCTCTAATCATCTAAGTGATCATGTGATCCATATCAACTAAACCATAACCGATCATCACGTGAAATGGGGTAGTTTTCAATGGTGAACATCACTATGTTGATCATATCTACTATATTATTCACGCTCGACCTTTCGGTCTCAGTGTTCCGAGGCCATATCTGCATATGCTAGGCTCGTCAAGTTTAACCCGAGTATTCTGTGTGTGCAAAACTATGTTACACCCGTTGTAGATGAACGTTGAGCTTATCACACCCGATCATCATGTGGTGTCTCGGCACGACGAACTTTGGCAACGGTGCATACTCAGGGAGAACACTTTTACCTTGAAATTTAGTGAGAGGTTATCTTATAATGCTACCGTCAAACAAAGCAAAATAAGATGCATAAAGGATAAACATCACATGCAATCAATATAAGTGATATGATATGGCCATCATCATCTTGTGCCTCTGATCTCCATCTCCAAAGCACCGTCATGATCACCATCGTCACCGGCACGTCACCTTGATCTCCATCGTACCATCATTGTTGTCTCGCCATCTATTGCTAAGACTATCGCTACCGCTTAGTGATAAAGTAAAGTAATTACAGGGCGATTGCATTGCATACAATAAAGCGACAACCATATGGCTCCTGCCAGTTACCGATAACTCCGTTACAAAACATGATCATCTCATACAATAAATATAGCATCATGTCTTGACCATATCACATCACAACATGCCCTGCAAAAACAAGTTAGACGTCCTCTACTTTTTTGTTGCAAGTTTTACGTGTCTGCTACGGGCTGAGCAAGAACCGTTCTTACCTACGCATCAAAACCACAATGATAGTTCATCAAGTTAGTGCTCTTTTAACCTTCTCAAGGACCGGGCGTAGCCACACTCGGTTCAACTAAAGTTGGAGAAACTGACACTGCCAGCCACCTGTGAGCAAAGCACGTCACTAGAACCAGTCTCGCATAAGCATACGCGTAATGTCGGGCTGGGCCGCTTCATCCAACAATACCGCCGAACCAAAGTATGACATGCTGGTAAGCAGTATGACTTGTATCACCCATAACTCACTTGTGTTCTACTCGTGCCTATAACATATATGCATAAACCTGGCTCGGATGCCACTGTTTGGGAACATAGTAATTTCAAAAAAAATTCCTACGCACACGCAAGATCATGGTGATGCAAAGAAACGAGAGGGGAGAGTGTCATCCACGTACCCTCATAGACCATTAAGTGGAAGCATTATAACAACGCGGTTGATGTAGTCGTACGTCTTCACGATTGACCGATCCTCAACACCGAACGTACGACACCTCCGCGTTCAGCCCACGTTCAGCTCGGTGACGTCCCGCGAACTCACGATCCAGTAGATCTCGAGGAAGAGTTTCGTCAGCACAATGGCGTGGTGACGATGTTGATGAAGCTATCGTCGCAGGGCTTCGCCTAAGAACCGCTACGATATAACCGAGGTGGATTATGGTGGAGGGGGGCACCGCACACGGCCAAGAGATCAACAGATAAATTGTTATGTCCCCAAGGGGTGCCCCCTCCCCATATATAAAGGAGGGAGAGGAGGAGGGGGCGGACAAGGAGGAGGAGGCGCACCCAAGGGGCGCAATCCTACTCCAAGTAGGATTCCCACCTCTTTCCTAGTCCTAGTAGGAGAGGGGAAGGAAGGGGAGGAGAAGAAGAAGGAAAGGGGGGCCGGTCCCCTAGTCAAATTCGGTTTGGGCTAGGGGTCCGCGCGCCCCTAGTTGGCCGCCTCTCCTCTTCCTCCACTTGGGCCCATAAGGCCCAATAACCCCCCGGGATGTTCCGGTAACCTCCCGGTTCTCCGGTATTTATCCGATAACCCCCGGAACTCATCCGGTGTCCGAATATAGCCTTCCAATATATCGATCTTTACGTCTCGACCATTTCGAGACTCCTTGTCATGTCCATGATCATATCCTAGACTCCGAACTACCTTCGGTACACCAAAAAAAAACTCATAATACCGATCGTCACAGAACTTTAAGCGTGCGGACCCTACGGGTTCGAGAACTATGCAGACATGACCGAGACACGTCTCCGGTCAACAACCAATAGCGGAACCTGGATGCTCATATTGGTTCCTACATATTCTACGAAGATCTTTATCAGTCAATCCGCATAACAACATACGTTGTTCCCTTTGTCATCGGTATGTTACTTGCCCCAGATTCGATCGTCAGTATCTCAATACCTAGTTCAATATCATTACCGGCAAGTCTCTTTACTCGTTCCGTAATGTAACATCCCGCAACTAACTCATTAGTCACATTGCTTGCAAGGCTTATAGTGATGTGCATTACCAAGAGGGCCCAGAGATACCTCTCCGACAATCAGAGTGACAAATACTATTCTTGATCTATGCCAACTCCACGAACAACATCGGAGACACCTATAGAGCACCTTTATAATCACCCAGTTACATTGTGACGTTTGGTAGCACACAAAGTGTTCCTCCGGTTTTCGGGAGTTGTATAATCTCATAGTCATAGGAACATGTATAAAGTCATGAAGAAAGCAATAGCAGTAAACTTAAACGATCAAGTGCTAAGCTAATGAAATGGGTCAAGTCAATCACATCATTCTCCTAATGATGTGATCTCGTTGATCAAATAACAACTCATGTCTATGGCTAGGAAACTTAACCATCTTTGTTCAATGAGCTAGTCAAGTTGAGACATACTACTGTCACTATGTTTGTCTATGTATTCACACATGTATTACGTTTTCGGTTAATACAATTCTAGCATGAATAATAAACATTTATCATGAAATAAGGAAATAAATAATAACTTTATTATTGTCTCTAGGGCATATTTCCTTCAATATGAACATTTCTGTTTTGTTGTATAGATTTTATATCCTAATTACAATATGCAGGAACCAATGTTAAAAGATGATATAGTGGGGTGTTTTTGTTTCATAGAGCATCCGAGGAGGTGTTGGGGAACATAGTAATTTCAAAAAAATTCCTACGTACACGCAAGATCATGGTGATGAATAGCAACGAGAGGGGAGAGTGTGATCTACGTACCCTTGTAGATCGACAATGGAAGCGTTAACTTGGTTGATGTAGTCGTACGTCTTCACGGCCCGACCGATCAAGCACCGAAACTACGACACCTCCGAGTTCTAGCACACGTTTAGCTCGATGACGATCCCCGGACTCCGATCCAGCAAAGTGTCGGGGAAGAGTTCCGTCAGCACGACAGCGTGGTGACGATCTTGATGTACTACTATTGCAGGGCTTCGCCTAAGCACCGCTACAATATTATCGAGGACTATGGTGGAAGGGGGCACCACACACCGCTAAGAATATGATCACGTGGATCAACTTGTGTCCTTAGGGGTGCCCCTTGCCTCCGTATATAAAGGTTCAAAGGGGGGGCGGCCGGCCAAGAGGAGGCGCGCCAGGAGGAGTCCTACTCCCTCCGGGAGTAGGACTCCCCCCCTTTCCTAGTTGGAATAGGATTCGCGGAGGGGGGAAAAGAGGAGAGAGAGGAGGAAGGGGGGCCGGCCCCCTCTCCTTGTCCTATTCAGACCAAGGGGGGGGGGGAGGGGCGCGCGGCCCATCTCTGGCCACCTCTCCTCTCTTCCACTAAGGCCCATATACCTCCGGGGGGGGGGGGGTCAGGTAACCTCCCGGTAATCCGGTAAAATCCCGATTTCACCCGGAACACTTCCGATATCCAAACATAGGCTTCCAATATATCAATCTTTATGTCTCGACCATTTCGAGACTCCTCGTCATGTCCGTGATCACATCCGGGACTCCGAACAACCTTCGGTACATCAAAACGCATAAACTCATAATATAACTGTCATCGAAACCTTAAGCGTGCGGACCCTACGGGTTCGAGAACAATGTAGACATGACCGAGACACGTCTCCGGTCAATAACCAATAGCGGGACCTGGATGCCCATATTGGTTCCTACATATTCTACGAATATCTTTTATCGGTCAGACCGCATAACAACATACGATGTTCCCTTTGTCATCGGTATGTTACTTGCCCAAGATTCGATCGTCGGTATCCTATACCTAGTTCAATCTCGTTACCGGCAAGTCTCTTTACTCGTTCTGTAATACATCATCCCGCAACTAACTCATTAGTTGCAATGCTTGCAAGGCTTAAGTGATGTGCATTACCGATAGGGCCCAGAGATACCTCTCCGACAATCGGAGTGACAAATCCTAATCTCGAAATACGCCAACCCGACATGTACCTTTGGAGACACCTATAGAGCTCCTTTATAATCACCCAGTTACGTTGTGACGTTTGGTAGCACACAAAGTGTTCCTCTGGCAAACGGGAGTTGCATAATCTCATAGTCATAGGAACATGTATAAGTCATGAAGAAAGCAATAGCAACATACTAAACGATCGGGTGCTAAGCTAATGGAATGGGTCATGTCAATCAGATCATTCAACTAATGATGTGATCCCGTTAATCAAATAACAACTCTTTGTCCATGGTTAGGAAACATAACCATCTCTGATTAACGAGCTAGTCAAGTAGAGGCATACTAGTGACACTCTGTTTGTCTATGTATTCACACATGTATTATGTTTCCAGTTAATACAATTCTAGCATGAATAATAAACTTTTATCATGATATAAGGGAATAAATAATAACTTTATTATTGCCTCTAGGGCATATTTCCTTCAATCTCCCACTTGCACTAGAGTCAATAATCTAGATTACACAGTAATGATTCTAACACCCATGGAGCCTTGGTGCTAATCATGTTTTGCTCGTGGAAGAGGCTTAGTCAAGGGGTCTGCAACATTCAGATCCGTATGTATCTTGCAAATCTCTATGTCTCCCACCTGGACTAGATCCCGGATGGAATTGAAGCGTCTCTTGATGTGCTTGGTTCTCTTGTGAAATCTGGATTCCTTCGCCAAGGCAATTGCACCAGTATTGTCACAAAAGATTTTCATTGGGCCCGATGCACTAGGTATGACACCTAGATCGAATATGAACTCCTTCATCCAGACTCCTTCATTCGCTGCTTCCGAAGCAGCTATGTATTCCGCTTCACACGTAGATCCCGCCACGGCGCTCTGTTTAGAACTGCACCAACTGACAGCTCCACTGTTTAATGTAAACACGTATCTGGTTTGCGATTTAGAATCATCCGGATCAGTGTCAAAGCTTGCATCAACGTAACCGTTTACGATTAGCTCTTTGTCACCTCCATATACGAGAAACATATCCTTAGTCCTTTTCAGGTACTTCAGGATGTTCTTGACCGCTGTCCAGTGATCCACTCCTGGATTACTTTGGTACCTCCCTGCTAGACTTATAGCAAGGCACACATCAGGTCTGGTACACAACATTGCATACACGATAGAGCCTATGGCTGAAGCATAGGGAACATCTTTCATTTTCTCTCTATCTTCTGCAGTGGTCGGGCATTGAGTCTGACTCAACTTCACACCTTGTAACACAGGCAAGAACCCTTTCTTTGCTTGATCCATTTTGAACTTCTTCAAAATCTTGTCAAGGTATGTGCTTTGTGAAAGTCCAATTAAACGTCTTGATCTATCTCTATAGATCTTTATGCCTAATATGTAAGCAGCTTCACCGAGGTCTTTCATTGAAAAACTCTTATTCAAGTATCCCTTTATGCTATCCAGAAATTCTATATCATTTCCAATCAGTAATATGTCATCCACATATAATATCAGAAATGCTACAGAGCTCCCACTCACTTTCTTGTAAATACGGGCTTCTCCAAAAGTCTGTATAAAACCAAATGCTTTGATCACACTATCAAAGCGTTTATTCCAACTCCGAGAGGCTTGCACCAGTCCATAAATGGATCGCTGGAGCTTGCACACTTTGTTAGCTCCCTTTGGATCGACAAAACCTTCCGGTTGCATCATATACAACTCTTCTTCCAGAAATCCATTCAGGAATACAGTTTTGACATCCATCTGCCAAATTTCATAATCATAAAATGCGGCAATTGCTAACATGATTCGGACAGACTTAAGCATCGCTACGGGTGAGAGGGTCTCATCGTAGTCAACCCCTTGAACTTGCCGAAACCCTTTTGCGACAAGTCGAGCTTTGTAGACAGTAATATTACCGTCGGCGTCAGTCTTCTTCTTGAAGATCTATTTATTCTCAATTGCTTGCTGATCATTGGGCAAGTCAACCAAAGTCCACACTTTGTTCTCATACATTGATCCCATCTCAGATTTCATGGCTTCAAGCCATTTTGCGGAATCTGGGCTTACCATCGCTTCTTCATAGTTCGTAGGTTCATCATGATCTAGTAGCATGACTTCCAGAACTGGATTACCGTACCACTCTGGCGCGGATCTTACTCTGGTTGATCTACGAGGTTCAGTAGTATCTTGTTCTGAAGTTTCATGATCATTATCATTAGCTTCCTCACTAATTGGTGTAGGTGTCACAGAAACAGTTTTCTGTGATGCACTACTTTCCAATAAGGGAGCAGGTACAGTTACCTCGTCAAGTTCTACTTTCCTCCCACTCACTTCTTTCGAGAGAAACTCCTTCTCCAGAAAGTTTCCGAACTTAGCAACAAAAGTCTTGCCTTCGGATCTGTGATAGAAGGTGTATCCAATAGTCTCCTTTGGATATCCTATGAAGACACATTTCTCCGATTTGGGTTCGAGCTTATCAGGTTGAAGCTTTTTCACATAAGCATCGCAGCCCCAAACTTTCAGAAACGACAACTTTGGTTTCTTGCCAAACCATAGTTCATAAGGCGTCGTCTCAACGGATTTTGATGGTGCCCTATTTAACGTGAATGCGGCCGTCTCCAAAGCATAACCCCAAAACGATAGCGGTAAATCAGTAAGAGACATCATAGATCGCACCATATCTAGTAAAGTACGATTACGATGTTCGGACACACCATTACGCTGTGGTGTTCCGGGTGGCGTGAGTTGCGAAACTATTCCGCATTGTTTCAAATGTACACCAAACTCGTAACTCAAATATTCTCCTCCACGACCAGATTGTAGAAACTTTATTTTCTTGTTACGATGATTTTCAACTTCATTCTGAAATTCTTTGAACTTTTCAAACGTTTCAGACTTATGTTCATTAAGTAGATATATCCATATCTGCTTAAGTCATCTGTGAAGGTGAGAAAATAACGATATCCGCTACGAGCCTCAATATTCATCGGACCACATACATCAGTATGTATGATTTCCAACAAATCTGTTGCTCTCTCCATAGTACCGGAGAACGGCATTTTAGTCATCTTGCCCATGAGGCACGGTTCGCAAGTACCAAGTGATTCATAATTAAGTGGTTACAAAAGTCCATCAGTATGGAGTTTCTTCATGCGCTTTACACCTATATGACCTAAACGGCAGTGCCATAAATAAGTTGCACTATCTTTATCAACTCTGCATCTTTTGGCTTCAGCATTATGAATATGTGTGTTACTACTATCGAGATTCAATAAGAATAGACCACTCTTCAAGGGTGCATGACCATAAAAGATATTACTTATATAAATAGAACAACCATTATTCTCTGATTTAAATGAATAACCGTCTCGCATCAAACAAGATCCAGATATAATGTTCATGCTTAACGCTGGTACCAAATAACAATTATTTAGGTCTAATATTAATCCCGAAGGTAGATGTAGAGGTAGCGTGCCGATCGCGATCACATCGACTTTGGAACCGTTTCCCACGCGCATCGTCACCTCGTCCATAGACAATCTTCGCTTAATTCGTAGTACCTGTTTCGAGTTGCAAATATTAGCAACAGAACCAGTGTCAAATACCCAGGTGCTACTGCGAGTATTAGTAGGGTACACATCAATAACATGTATATCACATATACCTTTGTTCACCTTGCCGTCCTTCTTATCCGCCAAATACTTGGGGTAGTTCCGCTTCCAGTGACCAGTCTGCTTGCAGTAGAAGCACTCAGTTTCAGGCTTAGGTCCAGACTTGGGTTTCTTCTTTTGAGCAGTAACTTGCTTGTTGTTCTTCTTGAAGTTCCCCTTCTTCTTCCCTTTGCCTTTTTTCTTGAAACTAGTGGTCTTGTTAACCATCAACACTTGATGCTCCTTTTTGATTTCTACCTCCGCAACTTTCAGCATTGCAAAGAGCTCGGGAATAGTCTTATTCATCCCTTGCATATTATAGTTCATCACGAAGCTCTTGTAGCTTGGTGGCAATGATTGGAGAATTCTGTCAATGACGCAATCATCTGGAAGATTAACTCCCATTTGAATCAAGTGATTATTATACCCAGACATTTTGAGTATATGCTCACTGACAGAACTCTTCTCCTCCATCTTGCAGCTATAGAACTTATTGGAGACTTCATATCTCTCAATCCGGGCATTTGCTTGAAATATTAACTTCAACTCCTGGAACATCTCATATGCTCCATGACGTTCAAAACGTCATTGAAGTCCCGGTTCTAAGCCGTAAAGCATGGCACACTGAACTATCGAGTAGTCATCAGCTTTGCTCTGCCAGACGTTCACAACATCTGGTGTTGCTCCAGCAGCAGGCCTGGCACCCAGCGGTGCTTCCAGGATGTAATTCTTCTGTGCAGCAATGAGGATAATCCTCAAGTTACGGACCCAGTCCGTGTAATTGCTACCATCATCTTTCAACTTTGCTTTCTCAAGGAACGCATTAAAATTCAATGGAACGACAGCACGGGCCATTTATCTACAATCATACATAAACAAGCAAGATACTATCAGGTACTAAGTTCATGATAAATTTAGGTTCAATTAATCATATTACTTAAAGAACTCCCACTTAGATAGACATCCCTCTAATCCTCTAAGTGATTACGTGATCCAAATCAACTAAACCATGTCCGATCATTGGTGAACATCACTATGTTGATCATATCTACTATATGATTCATGCTCGACCTTTCGGTCTCTGTGTTCCGAGGCCATATCTGTATATGCTTGGCTCGTCAAGTATAACCTGAGTATTCCGCGTGTGCAACTGTTTTGCACCCGTTGTATTTGAACATAGAGCCTATCACACCCGATCATCACGTGGTGTCTCAGCACGAAGAACTTTCGCAACGGTGCATACTTAGGGAGAACACTTCTTGATAATTAGTGAGAGATCATCTTATAATGCTACCGTCAATCAAAGCAAGATAAGATGCATAAAAGATAAACATCACATGCAATCAATATAAGTGATATGATATGGCCATCATCATCTTATGCTTGTGATCTCCATCTCCGAAGCACCGTCATGATCACCATCGTCACCGGCGCAACACCTTGATCTCCATCGTAGCATCGTTGTCGACTCGCCAATCTTATGCTTCCACGACTATCGCTACCGCTTAGTGATAAAGTAAAGCATTATAGCGCGATTGCATTGCATACAATAAAGCGACAACCATATGGCTTCTGCCAGTTGCCGATAACTCGGTTACAAAACATGATCATCTCATACAATAAAATTTAGCATCATGTCTTGACCATATCACATCACAACATGCCCAGCAAAAACAAGTTAGACGTCCTCTACTTTGTTGTTGCATGTTTTACGTGGCTGCTATGGGCTCAAGCAAGAATCAATCTTACCTACCCATCAAAACCACAACTCGGTTCAACTAAAGTTGGAGAAACTGTCACCCGCAAGCCACCGATGTGCAAAGCACGTCGGGAGAACCGGTCTCGCGTAAGCGTACATGTAATGTCGGTCCGGACCGCTTCGTCCAACAATACCGCCGAACCAAAGTATGACATGCTGGTAAGCAGTATGACTTATATCGCCCACAACTCACTTGTGTTCTACTCGTGCATATAACATCAACATATAAAACCTAGGCTCGGATGCCATTGTTGGGGAACGTAGTAATTTCAAAAAAATTCCTACGTACACGCAAGATCATGGTGATGCATAGCAACGAGAGGGGAGAGTGTGATCTACGTACCCTTGTAGATCGACAACGGAAGCGTTAACTTGGTTGATGTAGTCGTACGTCTTCACGGCCCGACCGATCAAGCACCGAAACTACGGCACCTACGAGTTCTAGCCCACGTTCAGCTCGATGACGATCCCCGGACTCCGATCCAGCAAAGTGTCGGGGAAGAGTTCCGTCAGCACGACGGCGTGGTGACGATCTTGATGTACTACTGTCGCAGGGCTTCGCCTAAGCACCGCTACAATATTATCGAGGACTATGGTGGAAGGGGGCACCGCACACGGCTAAGAATATGATCACGTGGATCAACTTGTGTCCTTAGGGGTGCCCCTTTCCTCCGTATATAAAGGTTCAAAGGGGGGGCGGTCGGCCAAGAGGAGGCGCGCCAGGAGGAGTCCTACTCCCTCCGGGAGTAGGACTCCCCCCCTTTCCTAGTTGGAATAGGATTCGCGGAGGGGGGAAAAGAGGAGAGAGAGGAGGAAGGGGGCCGGCCCTCTCTCCTTTTCCTATTCGGACCAAGGGGGGGAGGGGCGCGCGGCCCATCTCTGGCCACCTCTCCTCTCTTCCACTAAGGCCCACTAAGGCCCATATACCTCCTGAGGGGGTTCCGGTAACCTCTCGGTAATCTGGGAAAATCCCGATTTCACCCGGAACACTTCCGATATCCAAACATAGGCTTCCAATATATCAATCTTTATGTCTCGACCATTTCGAGACTCCTCGTCATGTCCGTGATCACATCCGGGACTCCGAACAACCTTCGGTACATCAAAACGCATAAACTCATAATATAACTGTCATCGAAACCTTAAGCGTGCGGACCCTACGAGTTCGAGAACAATGTAGACATGACCGAGACACGTCTCCGGTCAATAACCAATAGCGGGACCTGGATGCCCATATTGGTTCCTACATATTCTACGAAGATCTTTTATCGGTCAGACCGCATAACAACATACGTTGTTCCCTTGTCATCGGTATGTTACTTGCCCGAGATTCGATCGTCGGTATCCTATACCTAGTTCAATCTCGTTACCGGCAAGTCTCTTTACTCGTTCTGTAATACATCATCCCGCAACTAACTCATTAGTTGCAATGCTTGCAAGGCTTAAGTGATGTGCATTACCGAGAGGGCCCAGAGATACCTCTCCGACAATCGGAGTGACAAATCCTAATCTCGAAATACGCCAACCCAACATGTACCTTTGGAGACACCTGTAGAGCTCCTTTATAATCACACAGTTACGTTGTGATGTTTGGTAGCACACAAAGTGTTCCTCTGGCAAACGGGAGTTGCATAATCTCATAGTCATAGGAACATGTATAAGTCATGAAGAAAGCAATAGCAACATACTAAACGATCGGGTGCTAAGCTAATGGAATGGGTCATGTCAATCAGATCATTCAACTAATGATGTGATCCCGTTAATCAAATAACAACTCTTTGTCCATGGTTAGGAAACATAACCATCTCTGGTTAACGAGCTAGTCAAGTAGAGGCATACTAGTGACACTCTGTTTGTCTATGTATTCACACATGTATTATGTTTCCGGTTAATACAATTCTAGCATGAATAATAAACTTTTATCATGATATAAGGAAATAAATAATAACTTTATTATTGCCTCTAGGGCATATTTCCTTCAGGAGGTACAACTCTTTATTTACTTTTTTGAAACAAAGGAGGTACAACTCTTTAAGAAAATAAAGAAGTCATGGGAAGGTGAGCTGAAGTCACAAGTGCACATGTACAAGCTGGAGCCATTGAATGCAGAACGCATTGGCTAACCTAGAAATTTTTCGGAAGCCTGGAGTGTCTACAATCTTATTATTTTCAGTTTTTCATACAAAATCGCTATAGAAACTTATCTAGCATAAGGCTGGAGGGACATAGATCTGCCCATGATACATGGTATGCTCAGTTTTGAACAGAAACTTTGTAAACACCATGATAATATGCATGAAGCATTAGTCTGACCCATTTGAACCGGCAGTATTGTGAAATCAGAATATCTGCTAGCTTGAACAAAACATATAATTATTTTCCTTGTTCTACACCACTGACCCAAGCAATGTTCATCAGAGATTTTTTGAAATTTAATGTCTACATATTTTTTTAGATTATTCAAATATACTACTATATTTTTCTCATTCTACCTTATAATGGACGGGTGCAGCAACGCGCGCTTTTATGTTCTAGTAATACTTGAAGGTGATGCATGCCTTCGCCGTGCCATTTACTTTCTTTCGTTGTGGAGGAAACTGCCCTTTTTTATGTAAATCACCTTCCACTGATGATTAGAATGCTTGAGACCTTGCATTTATAGAACCGTTTTTTGTACCGAAGTCAAGGTCTGTATGTATTAGACTATGTGTGCTTGTTTGTTTGAAGAGAACAGATAGAACGGCCAAACTGTGTAGATACATAGGAGTAAAATACAGTGAGTTAGTTGAACGTCCTATTTGCGTTGAAGGGGAAAGTTTCACACATAATGAGAAAAATCATCCAAAATCATAACGTAATAGAGATAGCCATTATTAGTTGGAAAGGGGGAGGTCCATACATCACCATGGATCAATTTGAAAGCAAAAGAAGCAATAGTAGAAAATGAACTAAACAGAAGACAAACAAGCTTTCCAACACGACACTGTGGCAAGTGTGATCATTCAGTTTGTGAAAATAACGGGGTGCTGTAAAAAGGGAATTTCCTTCAGATGCAGATCGAGCAGGTCAAGTCCAAACTAACTAATGTCAGTTCATGCGTCCAAGAGGTAGCAGTAACCAAGTACACGACTTGCATGTTAGTACTCCCTCTGTACCTAAACGCTCTTATATTTCTTTACGGAGGCAGTACAAATCTTTTCTACCCTTGATTAAGTGTGTGATGTCACACCACCAATGGATGCAAGAGACACTGGAAATTCCTTCGTCCCCAAAATATCAGGTCACATGATCAAACCTATGAATCACAGACGAAAGGAGCCAGCCTGATCGAAACATGCACCAAACGCCGCATCTTGCCTATGTGCACCCATATTGGCAGTTAACGACTAAATGGCCGTCCTAATGCTATACAAGATTGACGTACGTAAATCAAGATGGAAAAATAGAAAGAAGGGTATCAATCTCTTCCACATGCGACTTTGGCTAGAGAAGACCAAATCAACGCCAGTTCATGCAATCTGGAGAGTACGAGCAATTAATGTGTGGTTCACTTGGTAGCCCCGCCGATCTTGATCTTGCCAAAAGTCAGTGCTTGATAAAACAGCAAGTACTCCCTCCTTCCATCTATATAGGTCCAAATGCGTTTTTTGAGGCTAACTTTGATCAAACGTTAGAGCAATAATATATGACATGCAACTTACACAAAGCATACCTTCAAATTTGTATGTCAAAGGAACTTCCAATAATATAATTTTCATAGTATACATCTCATGTGCTATTAATCTTGTCAATAGTCAAAGGCTGTCTTGAAAAACACATTAGACCCTATATAGATGGAAGGAGGAAATACTACCTATTGGTCAGTAATTCGGGGTATACCAAAAAGTAGTTGCGCAATTAGCTAATTATTAGTTGATAGTGCGATTTATAGTACTCCATTTGATTCGGTGTCCACAAAAATGAAGTTCAGACATTGTAGATGTTCAAGGGTCAAAACAGCGCAGGGATTTAATGGAGACCAGTGAAGGTGAATATTATATATGTAATCCTCAACCAACTTGTACCAATTGCCAAACTGTCACATGGAGCAGTTTACATTAGATAGTGGTCCATCCATTCAATTTAGTTTAGATCTGCGTACCCTCCACTGGAATTTTTAAGTACTAAAGCGTCCCTTTTATAAAAGGGTGTGTCTGAATCAGTCGACTGAGACTTGACGAAGTCTCAGTCGGCTGATGTCATCTAATATCTGATTTGGCCTGTTCAGCCTTCTTAGTTGCTGGGTTTGATTTCCAGCGTCATGGGCTTGAGTAGTGGGCTTTTGATTGTTTCTGCTAGGCCTGTTAGATTGTTTGTCTCTTTTGGGCTGGACTATTTATTTGTCTGGCTTTTACTTTTCCTGCACTGAAGCCTGTCACACTTTTGTCACAACATGCGCTACATTCGGCTGGCAAAAAAGCAGCTACGCTAGATTGTCTTTGTGCATCCTTGTAATTAAGCTATACCCGGAATAGGTTGCTCCATTGACGAAAAAGTTGGAGAAAATAAAATAAAGAGAAAAGGGGCGTAAAGAAAACATAATGAGAAAATAGTCTGAAAAAATGAGTTGTCCTATGAGATCTTCAAAATCAAACACTTACATGTGCCAAGAAAAAAAATGCGATGGCAATGTATTGTGTGCCTACTGCCAAACAAAAGACGACCACCTAAAGGCACAGTTATTTTGCCCAAAAACACATCACGCCACAAAAAGTCTCCAAAATAAAAAAATTAAAGACCCACCAAAAAAGTCAAGCCCGATCGGTTAATTATATACAAGTATACGACCATTAAATAAAAATAAATTATCTACAATGTTAATGTATTAAAAGTGCAACAAAAAGATCATTAACAAGAGGATAAAATAATGTATAAAACATTAAAATAGCAAGGCATACAATTTAGATATGGAGACAATATTTATGAAAAAAAAAACACTACTCGTGTGTGCAACGTGGTTGCAGATGGGATGTGATGTGTGATGTGCAATGTAAAATTAAAATAAAAAGAGGGAAAACTAAATAAAAATAAAATAAACAACGTCCTACTCTAGTTGTGCGTAGGCTGTGGGGTGTGGTGCGCAGTTCAAAATTTAAAAATGATAAAACTAAAATAGATAAAAGAAGGCAAAGGGCGGGTGCAACAAGACTAAACAAAACAAGGAAAAGGAAATATTATACTTTGTATTTGCACCTTTGAAGGCAGTTTGGGTGACACTTGCAGTTATGTGCCTAGTGGTAGACATATAACTATCCATCCTTGATAGAACACCACATATTTATAGTTGGGGGTGACAATTGCAGTTGCATTCGTACTAGCAGACATGCAATTCTCTATCCCCACCCACACAAAACGACACAAAGTTGTAGATGCGTTGAACACATGCACTTGCAAATCGGGATCGGTGCTTGCAGTTGCATGTCTAGTGTTGCACATGCAACTACCCTCTCTCCTCACCGCCCCTTTGACAAAAAATGCCAGTTGCAGTCGAGTGTGTAGACATGCAGTTGTAGTCGTGGGTGATGCTTGCTGTTACATGGCTAGTGTCAGACATGCAACTGCCCCCCCCCTCCCGAAAAAACAAAGGTCATTTGCAATCGAGGGTGCCACTTGCATTTGCATGCCTAGTCTTAGATATGCAAGTACCCCCTCTCCCACCGTCCTTCAACAAAACGAAGGTCATTTTGTAGTCAGATGTGTAGATATGCAATTGCAGTTGAGGGCGACACTTGCAATTGCATGCCTAGTGTCAGACATACAATTGCCCCCCCTCTCTCGCCGCCCATCGACAAAACAAAGGCAAGTTGCAGTCGGGTGTGTAGACATGCAATTGCAAACAGGGGCGATGCTTGTAGTTGCAGTTGAGGGTGACACTTGCAGTTGCATGCCTAGTCTCACACATGCAACGACCCCCTCTCCCACCACCCTCCAACAAAACAAAGGTGATTTGCAGTCGGATGTGGACATGCAATTGCAGTCGCGGGCGACACTTGCAATTGCATGCCTAGTGTCAGACATGCAATTGCCCCCTCTGTCTTGCCGCCCATCGACAAAACAAAGGCAAGTTGCAGTAGGGTGTGTAGACATGCAATTGCAAACGAGGATGCCACTTGTAGTTGCAGTTGAGGGTGACACTTGTAGTTGCATGCCTAGTCTCACACATGCAACCGCCCCCTCTCCCACCACCCTCCAACAAAACAAAGGTGATTCGCAGTCGGATGTGTAGACATGCAATTGCAGTCATGGGCGACACTTGCAATTGCATGCCTAGTGTCAGACATGCAATTGCCCCTCTCTATCGCCGCCCATTGGCAAAACAAAGCCAAGTTGCAGTCGGGTGTGTAGACATGCAATTGCAAACGAGGGTGACACATGTAGTTGCAGTTCAGGGTGACACTTGCAGTTGCATGCCTAGTCTCACACATGCAACCGCCCACTCTTCCACCACCCTCCAACAAAACAAAGGTGATTTGTAGTCGAATGTGTAGACATGCAATTGCAGTCGCGGGCGACACTTGCAATTGCATGCCTAGTGTCAGACATGCAATTCCCCCCCCCTCTCTCTCTCTCTCTCGCCTCCCATCGACAAAACAAAAGGCAAGTTGCAGTCGGGTGTGTAGACATGCCATTGCAAACGAGGATGACACTTGTAGTTGCAGTCGGGGGCGACACCTGCAGTTGCGTGCCTAGTGTACACATGCAATTGCATTGCCCCCCCCCCCCCCCCCGCCGCCTCTCTAACAAAAAAGTCGAATTGCGAACTTATTGGAAGACATGCAGCTGTACTCATGATAGATGCTTGTAGTTCCACACCTCTCCCCACCACTCCCTCCAGCAATAAAAAGTCCAATTGCAACCGTGTTGGAAGACACGCGGTTGCATACCAAGAGTTATACATGCATCTACCCCCATGGTAGAAAAAGGGCCTGTTGTCCCGGTTCGTAAGGGCCTTTAGTCCCGGTTCCTGAACCGGGACTAAAGTGTCGGTACTAATGCCCTGTCCCTTTAGTCCCGGTTCAATCCAGAACCGGGACTGATGGGCCTCCACGTGGCCTGTGCGCGGAGCCCAGGCAGGAGACCCTTTGGTCCCGGTTGGTGGCACCAACCGGGACCAATAGGCATCCACGTGTCAGCATTTATGTGGCTGGGGTTTTTAATTTTTTTGAAAGGGGGGGGGTTGGGGGTTTTGGGGGGGTTAATTTAGGTGTTTCATATATTGTGTTAGCTAGCTATAATTAATAGAGAGAAGTGTCCTCTCTTATGTCCGTGCTTGGTCGACGCTACGTACTATACATACGTATAGAGAGGACTAGACACGCTAGCTAGCTAGTAAGCAAACGAAGGAAATAGAAGATCGTCATGAACATATATGCATACAGAGAGAAGTGATATCGACCACCTCTCCTTCTCCGAGAGATTGGTCGAACAACAAGTTCTCGTATATCTATCCGACACTACAGGCTACATATATACAATAATTATCTCTTACAAATATAATCATACGGACTCATGGTCCACATAGTATTCTCCGTCTTCAGCGATCATGTGGTCAAGAAAGAATGCCACCAATTCCTCTTGAATTGCTCGCATGCGAGCTGGTGCTAGGAGTTCATCCCGCTTCCGAAACATCTAATTTGAAGAAGGGGGTCAACAGATATATATATGAATGAATGAAACTCAACACAAATGATGGTAATAAAATAAAATTGTGAATGTTGTTATTTACGTACTTCATATTGTTCGTCAGAGTACCCGCCCCGCTCACAGGTCGTGTGGCGGATGGACTCGCAGACGTAGTATCCACAGAAATCATTCCCTTGTTCCTGCCACAACCACTTTACAAGAAATAGAGGTTAATCAAACTGATAAGCAAGAATGCTAAATGGTATTGATGAAAGTAGCACTTGAATCACTAGGAGATGCGCGGAACATGCTACTATAGTACTTACTTTCGGGTGTCTAAATTCCAGCTCCTTCGGTAGTCCCGGAACTTTTCTGGTGAATTTTCTCCAAACCCTGCCGGACAAAGAAAACAATTACTTGAGATCAGGAAATGAACAAAGTTGCTGGTGGATAATGATCGATTTAACTTACTTCTTGAGGATTTCAATCATGTCCGCATACTCCTGGGGATCTTTTCGTTTAGAGTCCAAGGTGGTTACTACTCCCTGCTCAAGCCTAATCTCTAGGAGAATATAGTGGAAACTGCACACGCATGCATAACTCATCAATTACATTACTATAACCTGGACTAATATATAAGGGAAACCGAATATGCACAAGACAGTAACACTCACTTGAAGTTGTAAGGAAAGAGTATTATATCTTTGTTTTCATTTTTTTGAATGATCGTAGCAAGTTGGCCTCGGTATCTCCGGGACGATGTTCAACCTCAGTTGCATCTATGAGATATGTGTTAACGAACCCAGTATCACCGATTTGTCTTTTCTTCAATTCGGCGATCTTCAATCTGCATAATATAGTGAGGATAATTATAAATACATGCAATGAAAGAGATGAGCTATATAGAGAGACTTAATGACAGAAGTAGTAGTACTTACAGACAATAGCAGGTGATCGTTGTTTTATCGAGGGCCAATTGATTGAAAAACTGATAGAACTCCTCAAATGGAATAGGCAACAGTTCAATTCGAACGAGGTCATGCTCCGGTTTAACTCTCGCATACAAAGTACTCCTCCCCCCAGACTCTCTGTAGATTTTCAAGTACCAATCATGTAATCTTCGCATCATCATTGTTAAAGATTTTTAATCTTTGACGAGAGGCTTCCCGTACTCGTATCTGTGTATCTACACCTCCATGGGATCATAATGTACATCCTCGGGCAGGTAATCGTCAACATTGCCATAACCGGGAACCATCCTCGGATCGACAATGTCGCTAGGCACCTTGAGCGGGGGGCACGATTGCTTCGCTTGTTCACCGAGCTGGGCAATTTGTTTCCCAGCTGCTCGTCGTTCTTTCAGCCTTTGATCACTGACTGTACTTCCCGACCGCTCCGCTTCGTCCCATGTCATTGCAATAATGCGCTCATAGTTGCCTTTTGGCGGAGACTTGGGTGGTTTTGCCAGGGCAGTCAGAGTGCACTTCACTTTCACCGGATCTACCTTCTCCTCCGGAGGTGGATGTCTCTTTGCTTTCAACCCTTGAAACCAGTCATCCACTTCGGTTCGCGCGATCTTCGCGTTCTCCTCCGGGGTCCTCTCGTATGGTAACTTCTGTGGACTCTTCAGAGAAGGACCGAATCTGTATGTCCTCCCGCCTCTGGTTGTACTGCTAGACGCCGGCCGAGCAGACGAAGCGGTTGTCTTCTTTACTTGCTTACGAGGCGAAGGAGAAGGACTACAACGTGCCGGAGCAGCTGCTGGAGCGGCGGCGGGTCTCTTCCGCCCTTGCTGACGACGCGGAGAAGGAGGAGGCTGGCTGCTCGGGCGCGCCGGCGCAGGCGGAGTGCCGCCACGCGCCGGAGAAGGAGCCGGCCGAGGGCCCTGATCGTCACTCGCCGGAGGAGGAGGCGGTGGAGGAGGCGGAGTTCCCTGACTCGCCGGAGGAGGAGGAGGAGGCGGAGGCGTCCAGTTCGGAAGGTTGATGAGCTCCTTCCGCCATAGGCATGGAGTCTTCAGAGCACACCCCAGCCGAGTCTCCCCTTCACCGGTAGGGTGGTCAAGCTGGAGGTCCTCAAATCCCTCCGTTATTTCATCCACCATCACCCTAGCATATCCTTCTGGAATCGGCCGGCAGTGAAAAGTTGCGCCAGGTTTAGTAGGATAAATAGAGCCAACAGCCGCCTTGACCTTCAAATTCATCCATTGCGTCATGACGTGGCAATTTTGAGACTCCGTGATAGCATCCACGGCATAGCTGGCAGGAGCCGTCAAGGCATGCTCCGGCTGAAGCAGCTCGGTGGAAGCCATGCTGCTTCTGCGCTGAGATGGCGGGGTAGCTTCGGGGGAAGCTTCGGCAGTATGTTTGGTGCGATTTGCTTCTCGTTCCTCTATCGCGTCTACCCTTGCTTGCAGTGCCTGCATTTGGGTCTGCTGCACTTTTTTCCTCCTCTCATGGGATTTGTAACCGCCTGCGTCCGGAAACCCAACCTTCCACGGAATGGAGCCTGGCGTGCCTCGTGTCCATCCAGGGTGCTCAGGATTCCCGAGGGCCATTGTGAGCTCGTCGGAAAGAACTTCCTTTGCTGCGCTGCTTTGATATACTGCTTAAGCTTCCTGACTGGTATGTCCATTTGATCGTTCGTCCAAATGCACTTCCCTGTTACAGGGTCCAAGGTTCCGCCAGCCCCGAAGAACCAAGTCCGGCAACGGTCTGGCCAGCTAATTGTCTCTGGTTCGATCCCTTTATCAACCAGATCATTCTCAGTCTTGGCCCACTTAGGCCGGGCTATGAGGTAGCCACCTGACCCCGTGCGATGGTGAAGCTTCTTCTTCGCAGCATTTTGCTTGTTTGTCGCCGACATCTTCTTACTCTTTTCCGATGTCTTGTGGGCCACAAATGCGGGCCAGTGATCTCTGATCTTCTCATATCTGCCCTTGAATTCTGGTGTCTCATTATTTTCGACAAACTTATCCAGCTCTTTCTTCCACCTCCTGAATAGTTCTGCCATCCTCTTAAGAGCAAAAGACTTGATTAATTGCTCTTTAACTGGGTTCTCTGGATTATCCTCTGGCGGTAGGGTGAAACTGACTTCAGCTCAGTCCAAAGATCATTTTTCTGCATATCATTGACATAAGACACCTCAGGGTCTTCTGTAGCCGGCTTAAACCATTGCTGGATGCTTATCGGGATCTTGTCCCTAACCAGAACCCCGCACTGAGCAACAAATGCGTTCTTTGTTCGGATGGGTTCAATCGGTTGGCCGTCGGGCACGATTGCTATGATCTCAAACTTTTCATCTGAGCTCAACTTTTTCTTTGGGCCTCGTCTCTTTACCGAAGTTGTGCTCGATCCGGAGGGCTAGAAAAAAGAACAAAGACTTAATTAATATGTGTACATACCAAAACAATGAATGCATCAATCAGCTAGTCAGCACAGGCTTAACTAGTATATATACCTGGCCAGAGTCGGTTCGGTCACCGGAGCCGTCATCACGGTCTCCTTGCACCGGCATTGGGTCACCGGAGCCGTCCTCATGTTCTTCTTCTTGCACCGGCATTAGGTCAACGTAGCCAGCTTCTTCACCCTCTCCTTCCAGACCATCGGTGTCGTTGAGAAACAACGAGACGACATCACTTCCTTCTGTGATTATGTCCCTCAACAACGCTTCTTTTGCTTCATCTCGGGCGGTGTCCATAGCTTCTACAAATATTTACAACATGGCAATTATTATTCAAACATGACAGATGGATATATTAGTGCCAAACGTAGAACTAGCTACCTAATCATAGTAAGGAATCATATATATTAATTAGTGGCCTCGACCCCCCCCCCCACGTGTTGAAGCTATCGGGAGGGGGTATATATCGACAACGACGACACTACATCTATATGTCCCTCGACGACCCTCATTCCCGATAAAAAAAGAGGAAGGAGAAGAAAAAAAAGAGGAGAAGAACTCCTCTATTCTTTCTTCTCCTCTTTTTTTTTCTTCTTCCTCTTCTTTTTTTATCCTCTTCTTCCTATCATGTTCGAGAGGATCGCCGAGGGGTTCGGAGGTTGCCTAGTGTCAAAGGATTCAACAAAACCATGTGTTCATCATTAGGCGAAAGTAACAGATGCATGATGGTACGAAGCTCTCCAAAGTTATTTTGGAACGGAGTCCTAGATAGGATAATTCGCTTTTTGGTACAAAGTTCAGCAAGAACCTTCCAAATATTGTTATTTGGAAGGCCTTTGCTGAAATTCATACAAAATGGCAAATTATCCTATCCGGGACACCATTCCAAAATAACTTTGGAGGACTTCGTCATGCCCTGGTTACTTCCGGCTAATGATGAAGCCATAGATTTCTTCAATACTTTGACACTAGGAGATCTCTCTCTCGACCCCTCGGCGATCCTCGACCCCTCGAACCCTTGACGACCCTGGAACCCTCGACCCCTCGGTGATCCTCTTCTTCCTCTCATGTTCGAGAGGATCGCCGAGGGGTCGGGAGGTTGCCTATTGTCAAAGGATTCAACAAAACCATGTCTTCATCATTAGGCGAAAGTAACAGGTGCATGATGGTACGAAGCTCTCCAAAGTTATTTTGGAACAGAGTCCTAGATAGGATAATTCGCTTTTTGGTACAAAGTTCAGCAAGAACCTTACAAATAATGTTATTTGGAAGGCCTTTGCTGAAATTCATAAAAAAGGCAAATTATCCTATCCGGGACACCATTCCAAAATAACTTTGGAGGACTTCGTCATGCCCTGGTTACTTCCGGCTAATGATGAAGACATGGATTTCTTCAATACTTTGACACTAGGAAATCTCTCTCTCTCAAACCCTCGGCGATCCTCGACCCCTCGAACCCTCGACGACCCTGGAACCCTCGACCCCTCGGCAATCCTCTTCTTCCTCTCATGTTCGAGAGGATCGCCGAGGGGTCGGGAGGTTGCCTAGTGTCAAAGGATTCAACAAAACCATGTCTTCATCATTAGGCGAAAGTAACAGGTGCATGATGGTACGAAGCTCTCCAAAGTTATTTTTGAACGGAGTCCTAGATAGGATAATTCGCTTTTTGGTACAAAGTTCAGCAAGAACCTTCCAAATATCATTATTTGGAAGGCCTTTGCTGAAATTCATACAAAAAGGCAAATTATCCTATCCGGGACACCATTCCAAAATAACTTTGGAGGACTTCGTCATGCCCGGGTTACTTCCGGCTAATGATGAAGCCATGGATTTCTTCAATACTTTGACACTAGGAAATCTCTCTCTCGACCCCTCGGTGATCCTCGACCCCTCGAACCCTCGAGGACCCTGGAAACCTCGACTCCTCGGTGATCCTCTTCTTCCTCTCATGTTCGAGAGGATCACCGAGGGGTCGGGAGGTTGCCTAGTGTCAAAGGATTCAACAAAACCATGTCTTCATCATTAGGCGAAAGTAACAGGTGCATGATGGTACGAAGCTCTCCAAAGTTATTTTGGAACGGAGTCCTAGATAGGATAATTCGCTTTTTGGTACAAAGTTCAGCAAGAACCTTCCAAATATCGTTATTTGGAAGGCCTTTGCTGAAATTCATACAAAAAGGCAAATTATCCTATCCGGGACACCATTCCAAAATAACTTTGAAGGACATTGTCATGCCCTGGTTACTTCCGGCTAATGATGAAGCCATGGATTTCTTCAATACTTTGACACTAGGAAATATCTCTCTCGACCCCTCGGCGATCCTCGTGAAGGAAATATGCCCTAGAGGCAATAATAAAGTTATTATTTATTTCCTTATATCATGATAAAAGTTTATTATTCATGCTAGAATTGTATTAACCGGAAACATAATACATGTGTGAATACATAGACAAACAGAGTGTCACTAGTATGCCTCTACTTGACTAGCTCGTTAATCAAAGATGGTTATGTTTCCTAACCATGGACAAAGAGTTGTTATTTGATTAATGGGATCACATCATTAGTTGAATGATCTGATTGACATGACCCATTCCATTAGCTTAACACCCGATCATTTAGTATGTTGCTATTGCTTTCTTCATGACTTATACATGTTCCTACGACTATGAGATTATGCAACTCCCGTTTGCCAGAGGAACACTTTGTGTGCTACCAAACGTCACAATGTAACTGGGTGATTATAAAGGAGCTCTACAGGTGTCTCCAAAGGTACATGTTGGGTTGCCGTATTTCGAGATTAGGATTTGTCACTCCGATTGTCGGAGAGGTATCTCTGGGCCCTCTCGGTAATGCACATCACTTAAGCCTTGCAAGCATTGCAACTAATGAGTTAGTTGCGGGATGATGTATTACAGAACGAGTAAAGAGACTTGCCGGTAACGAGATTGAACTAGGTATAGGATACCGACGATCGAATCTCGGGCAAGTAACATACCGATGACAAAAGGAACAATGTATGTTGTTATGCAGTCTGACCGATAAAAGATCTTCATAGAATATGTAGGAACCAATATGGGCATCCAGGTCCCGCTATTGGTTATTGACCGAAGATGTGTCTCGGTCATGTCTACATTGTTCTCGAACCCGTAGGGTCCGCACGCTTAAGGTTTCGATGACAGTTATATTATGAGTTTATGCGTTTTGATGTACTGAAGGTTGTTCGGAGTCTCGGATGTGATCACGGACATGACGAGGAGTCTCGAAATGGTCGAGACATAAAGATTGATATATTGGAAGCCTATGTTTGGATAACGGACGTGTTCCGGGTGAAATCGGGATTTTACCGGATTAGCGGGAGGTTACCGGAACCCCCGGGAGGTATATGGGCCTTAGTGGAAGAGAGGAGAGGTGGCCATAGATGGGCCGCGCGCCCCTCCCCCCCTTTGGTCCGAATAGGACAAGGAGAGGGGGGCGGCCCCCCTTCCTCCTCTGTCTCCTCTTTTCCCCCCTCCGCGAATCCTATTCCAACTAGGAAAGGGGGGAGTCCTACTCCCGGAGGGAGTAGGACTCCTCCTGGCGCGCCTCCTCTTGGTCGGCCGCCCCCCCCCCCCCCTTGAGCCTTTATATACGGAGGCAGGGGCACCCCCTAGAGACACAAGTTGATCCACGTGATCATATTCGTAGCCATGTGCGGTGCCCCCTTCCACCATAGTCCTTGATAATATTGTAGCGATGCTTAGGCGAAGCCCCGCGACAGTAGTACATCAAGATCGTCACCACGCTGTCGTGCTGACGGAACTCTTCCCCGACACTTTGCTGGATCGGAGTCCGGGGATCGTCATCGAGCTGAACGTGTGCTAGAACTCGGAGGTGCCGTAGTTTCAGTGCTTGATCGGTCGCGCCGTGAAGACGTACGACTACATCAACCAAGTTAACGCTTCCGTTGTCGATCTACAAGGGTACGTAGATCACACTCTCTCCCCCTCTCGTTGCTATGCATCACCATGATCTTGCGTGTGCGTAGGAAATTTTTTGAAATTACTACGAAACCCAATAGTGGCATCCGAGCCTAGGTTTTGATATGTTGATGTTATATGCACGAGTAGAACACAAGTGAGTTGTGGGCGATATAAGTCATACTGCTTACCAGCATGTCATACTTTGGTTCGGCGGTATTGTTGGACGAAGCGGCCCAGACTGACATTACACGTACGCTTACGCAAGACCGGTTCTCCCGACGTGCTTTGCACATAGGTGGCTTGCGGGTGATAGTTTCTCCAACTTTAGTTGAACCAAGTGTGGCTATGCCCGGTCCTTGTGAAGGTTAAAACAGCACCAACTTGACAAACTATCGTTGTGGTTTTGATGCATAGGTAAGATTGGTTCTTGCTTAAGCCCGTAGCAGCCACGTAAAACATGCAACAACAAAGTAGAGGACGTCTAACTTGTTTTTGCAGGGCATGTTGTGATGTGATATGGTCAAGACATGATGCTAAATTTTATTGTATGAGATGATCATGTTTTGTAACCGAGTTATCGGCAACTGGCAGGAGCCATATGGTTGTCGCTTTATTGTATGCAATGCAATCGCGCTGTAATGCTTTACTTTATCAGTAAGCGGTAGCGATAGTCGTGGAAGCATAAGATTGGCGAGTCGACAACGATGCTACGATGGAGATCAAGGTGTCGCGCCGGTGACGATGGTGATCATGACGGTGCTTCGGAGATGGAGATCACAAACACAAGATGATGATGGCCATATCATATCACTTATATTGATTGCATGTGATGTTTATCTTTTATGCATCTTATCTTGCTTTGATGACGGTAGCATTATAAGATGATCTCTCACTAATTATCAAGAAATGTTCTCCCTAAGTATGCACCGTTGCGAAAGTTCTTCGTGCTGAGACACCACGTGATGATCGAGTGTGATAGGCTCTACGTTCAAATACAACGGGTGCAAAACAGTTGCACACGTGGAATACTCAGGTTATACTTGACGAGCCAAGCATATACAGATATGGCCTCGGAACACAGAGACCGAAAGGTCGAGCATGAATCATATAGTAGATATGATCAACATAGTGATGTTCACCAATGAAACTACTCCATCTCACGTGACGATCGGACATGGTTTAGTTGATTTGGATCACGTAATCACTTAGAGGATTAGAGGGATGTCTATCTAAGTGGGAGTTCTTTAAGTAATATGATTAATTGAACCTAAATTTATCATGAACTTAGTACCTGATAGTATCTTGCTTGTTTATGTATGATTGTAGATAAATGGCCCGTGCTGTTGTTCCGTTGAATTTTAATGCGTTCCTTGAGAAAGCAAAGTTGAAAGATGATGGTAGCAATTACACGGACTGGGTCCGTAACTTGAGGATTATCCTCATTGCTGCACAGAAGAATTACGTCCTGGAAGCACCGCTGGGTGCCAGGCCTGCTGCTGGAGCAACACCAGATGTTATGAACGTCTGGCAGAGCAAAGCTGATGACTACTCGATAGTTCAGTGTGCCATGCTTTACGGCTTAGAACCGGGACTTCAATGACGTTTTGAACGTCATGGAGCATATGAGATGTTCCAGGAGTTGAAGTTAATATTTCAAGCAAATGCCCAGATTGAGAGATATGGAGTCTCCAGTAAGTTCTATTGCTGCAAGATGGAGGAGAAGAGTTCTGTCAGTGAGCATATACTCAAAATGACTGGGTATAATAATCAGTTGATTCAAATGGGAGTTAATCTTCCAGATGATTGCGTCATTGACAGAATTCTCCAATCACTGCCACCAAGCTACAAGAGCTTCGTGATGAACTATAATATGCAAGGGATGAATAAGACTATTCTCGAGCTCTTCGCAATGCTGAAAGCTGCGGAGGTAGAAATCAAAAAGGAGCATCAAGTGTTGATGGTCAACAAGACCACTAGTTTCAAGAAAAAGGGCAAAGGGAAGAAGAAGGGGAAGTTCAAGAAGAACAGCAAGCAAGTTGCTGCTCAAGAGACCCAAGTCTGGACCTAAGCCTGAAACTGAGTGCTTCTACTGCAAGATGACTGGTCACTGGAAGCAGAACTGCCCCAAGTATTTGGCAGATAAGAAGGATGGCAAGGTGAACAAAGGTATATGTGAGATACTTGTTATTGATGTGTACCTTACTAATGCTCGCAGTAGCACCTGGGTATTTGATACTGGTTCTGTTGCTAATATTTGCAACTCGAAACATGGACTACGAATTAAGCGAAGATTGGCTAAGGACGAGGTGACGATGCGCGTGGGAAACGGTTCCAAACTCGATGTGATCGCGGTCGGCACGCTACCTCTACATCTACCTTCGGGATTAATATTAGACCTAAATAATTGTTATTTGGTGCCTACGTTAAGCATGAACATTATATCTGGATCTTGTTTGATGCGAGACGGTTATTCATTTAAATCAGAGAATAATGGTTGTTCTATTTATATGAGTAATATCTTTTATGGTCATGCACCCTTGAAGAGTGGTCTATTCTTAGTGAATCTCGATAGTAGTAACACAAATATTCATAATGTTGAAGCCAAAAGATGCAGAGTTGATAATGATAGTGCAACCTATTTGTGGCACTGCCGTTTAGATCATATCGGTGTAAAGCGCATGAAGAAACTCCATACTGATGGACTTTTGGAACCACTTGATTATGAATCACTTGGTACTTGCGAACCGTGCCTCATGGGCAAGATGACTAAAACGCCGTTCTCCGGTACTATGGAGAGAGCAACGGATTTGTTGGAAATCATACATACAGATGTATGTGGTCCGATGAATATTGAGGCTCGTGGCAGATATCGTTATTTTCTCACCTTCACAAATGACTTAAGCAGATATGGGTATATCTACTTAATGAAACATAAGTCTGAAACGTTTGAAAAGTTCAAAGAATTTCAGAGTGAAGTTGAAAATCATCGTAACAAGAAAATAAAGTTTCTACGATCTGATCGTGGAGGCGAATATTTGAGTTACGAGTTTGGTGTACATTTGAAACAATGCGGAATAGTTTCACAACTCACGCCACCCGGAACACCACAGCGTAATGGTGTGTCCGAACGTCGTAATCATACTTTACTAGATATGGTGCGATCTATGATGTCTCCTACTGATTTACCGCTATCATTTTGGGTTATGCTTTGGAGACGGCCGCATTCACGTTAAATAGGGCACCATCAAAATCCGTTGAGACGACGCCTTATGAACTGTGGTTTGGCAAGAAACCAAAGTTGTCGTTTCTGAAAGTTTGGGGCTGCGATGCTTATGTGAAAAAGCGTCAACCTGATAAGCTCGAACCCAAATCGGAGAAATGTGTCTGCATAGGATATCCAAAGGAGACTATTGGATACACCTTCTATCACAGATCCAAAGGCAAGACTTTTGTTGCTAAGTTCGGAAACTTTCTGGAGAAGGAGTTTCTCTCGAAAGAAGTGAGTGGGAGGAAAGTAGAACTTGACGAGGTAACTGTACCTGCTCCCTTATTGGAAAGTAGTACATCACAGAAACCTGTTTCCGAGACACCTACACCAATTAGTGAGGAAGCTAATGATAAAGATCATGAAACTTCAGAACAAGATACTACTGAACCTCGTAGATCAACCAGAGTGAGATCCGCACCAGAGTGGTACGATAATCCTGTTCTGGAAGTCATGCTACTAGATCATGATGAACCTACGAACTATGAAGAAGCGATGGTGAGCCCAGATTCCGCAAAATGGCTTGAAGCCATGAAATCTGAGATGGGATCCATGTATGAGAACAAAGTGTGGACTTTAGTTGACTTGCCCAATGATCGGTAAGCAATTGAGAATAAATGGATCTTCAAGAAGAAGACTGATGCCGACAGAAATATTACTGTCTACAAAGCTCGACTTGTCGCAAAAGGGTTTCGGTAAGTTCAAGGGATTGACTACGATGAGACCTTCTCACCCATAGCGATGCTTAAGTCTGTCCGAATCATGTTAGCAATTGCCGCATTTTATGATTATGAAATTTGGCAGATGGATGTCAAAACTGCATTCCTGAATGGATTTCTGGAAGAAGAGTTGTATATGATGCAACCAAAAGGTTTTGTCGATCCAAAGGGAGCTAACAAAGTGTGCAAGCTCCAGCGATCCATTTATGGACTGGTGCAAGCCTCTCGGAGTTGGAATAAACGCTTTGATAGTGTGATCAAAGCATTTGGTTTTATACAGACTTTTGGAGAAGCCTGTATTTACAAGAAAGTGAGTGGGAGCTCTGTAGCATTTCTTATATTATATGTGGATGACATATTACTGATTGGAAATGATATAGAATTTCTGGATAGCATAAAGGGATACCTGAATAAGAGTTTTTCAATGAAAGACCTCGGTGAAGCTGCTTACATATTAGGCATAAAGATCTATAGAGATAGATCAAGACGTTTAATTGGACTTTCACAAAGCACATACCTTGACAAGATTTTGAAGAAGTTCAAAATGGATCAAGCAAAGAAAGGGTTCTTGCCTGTGTTACAAGGTGTGAAGTTGAGTCAGACTCAATGCCCGACCACTGTAGAAGATAGAGAGAAAATGAAAGATGTTCCCTATGCTTCAGCCATAGGCTCTATCATGTATGCAATGCTGTGTACCAGACCTGATGTGTGCCTTGCTATAAGTCTAGCAGGGAGGTACCAAAGTAATCCAGGAGTGGATCACTGGACAGCGGTCAAGAACATCCTGAAGTACCTGAAAAGGACTAAGGATATGTTTCTCGTATATGGAGGTGACAAAGAGCTAATCATAAATGGTTACGTTGATGCAAGCTTTGACACTGATCCAGACGATTCTAAATCGCAAACCGGATACGTGTTTACATTAAACGGTGGAGCTGTCAGTTGGTGCAGTTCTAAACAGAGCGTCGTGGCGGGATCTACGTGTGAAGCGGAATACATAGCTGCTTCAGAAGCAGCGAATGAAGGAGTCTGGATGAAGGAGTTCATATCCGATCTATGTGTCATACCTAGTGCATCGGGTCCAATGAAAATCTTCTGTGACAATACTGGTGCAATTGCCTTGGCGAAGGAATCCAGATTTCACAAGAGAACCAAGCACATCAAGAGACGCTTCAATTCCATCTGGGATCTAGTCCAGGTGGGAGACATAGAGATTTGCAAGATACATTCGGATCTGAATGTTGCAGACCCGTTGACTAAGCCTCTTCCACCAGCAAAACATGATCAGCACCAAGGCTCCATGGGTGTTAGAATCATTACTGTGTAATCTAGATTATTGACTCTAGTGCAAGTGGGAGACTGGAGGAAATATGCCCTAGAGGCAATAATAAAGTTATTATTTATTTCCTTATATCATGATAAAAGTTTATTATTCATGCTAGAATTATATTAACCGGAAACATAATACATGTGTGAATACATAGACAAACAGAGTGTCACTAGTATGCCTCTACTTGACTAGCTCGTTAATCAAAGATGGTTATGTTTTCTAACCACGGACAAAGAGTTGTTATTTGATTAACGGGATCACATCATTAGTTGAATGATCTGATTGACATGAACCATTCCATTAGCTTAGCACCCGATCGTTTAGTATGTTGCTATTGCTTTCTTCATGACTTATACATATTCCTATGACTATGAGATTATGCAACTCCCGTTTGCCAGAGGAACACTTTGTGTGCTACCAGACGTCACAACGTAACTGGGTGATTATAAAGGAGCTCTACAGGTGTCTCCAAAGGTACATGTTGGGTTGGCGTATTTCGAGATTAGGATTTGTCACTCCGATTGTCAGAGAGGTATCTCTGGGCCCTCTCGGTAATGCACATCACTTAAGCCTTGCAAGCATTGCAACTAATGAGTTAGTTGCGGGATGATGTATTACAGACCGAGTAAAGAGACTTGCCGGTAATGAGATTGAACTAGGTATAGGATACCGACGATCGAATCTCGGGCAAGTAACATACCGATGACAAAGGGAACAACGTATGTTGTTATGCGGTCTGACCGATAAAAGATCTTCGTAGAATATGTAGGAACCAATATGGGCATCCAGGTCCCTCTATTGGTTATTGACCGGAGACGTGTCTCGGTCATGTCTACATTGTTCTCGAACCCGTAGGGTCCGCACGCTTAAGGTTTCGATGACAGTTATATTATGAGTTTATGCGTTTTGATGTACCGAAGGTTGTTCGGAGTCCCGAATGTGATCGCGGACATGACGAGGAGTCTTGAAATGGTCGAGACATAAAGATTGATATATGGAAGCCTATGTTTGGATAACGGAAGTGTTCCGGGTGAAATCGGGATTTTACCGGATTACCGGGAGGTTACCGGAACCCCCCTGGAGGTATATGGGCCTTAGTGGGCCTTAGTGAAAGAGAGGAGAGGTGGCCATAGATGGTCCGCGCGCCCCTCCCCCCCCTTGGTCTGAATAGGACAAGGAGAGGGGGCCGGCCCCCCTTCCTCCTCTCTCTCCTCTTTTCCCCCCTCCGCGAATCCTATTCCAACTAGGAAAGGGGGGGAGTCCTACTCCCGGAGGGAGTAGGACTCCTCCTGGCGCGCCTCCTCTTGGCCGCCCCCCCCCTTTGAGCCTTTATATACGGAGGCAGGAGCACCCCCTAGAGACACAAGTTGATCCACGTGATCATATTCTCAGCCGTGTGCGGTGCCCCCTTCCACCATAGTCCTTGATAATATTGTAGCGGTGCTTAGGCGAAGCCCTGCGACAGTAGTACATCAAGATCGTCACCACGCCGTCGTGCTGACGGAACTCTTCCCCGACACTTTGCTGGATTGGAGTCCGGGGATCGTCATCGAGCTGAACGTGTGCTAGAACTCGGAGGTGCCGTAGTTTCGGTGCTTGATCGGTCGGGCCGTGAAGACGTACGACTACATCAACCAAGTTAACGCTTCTGTTGTCGATCTACAAGTGTACGTAGATCACACTCCCTCCCCCTCTCATTGATATGCATCACCATGATCTTGCGTGTGCGTAGGAATTTTTTTGAAATTACTATGAAACCCAACACCTCGACCCCTCGAAGCCTCGACGACCCTGGAACCCTCGACCCCTCGGCGATCCTCTTCTTCCTCTCATGTTCGAGAGGATCGCCGAGGGGTCGGGAGGTTGCCTAGTGGAAAAGGATTCAACAAAACCATGTCTTCATCATTAGGCGAAAGTAACAGGTGCATGATGGTACGAAGCTCTCCAAATTTATTTTGGAACGGAGTCCTAGATAGGATAATTCGCTTTTTGGTACAAAGTTCAGCAAGAACCTTCCAAATATCGTTATTTGGAAGGCCTTTGCTGAAATTCATACAAAAAGGCAAATTATCCTATCCGGGACACCATTCCAAAATAACTTTGGAGGACTTCGTCATGCCCTGGTTACTTCCGGCTAATGATGAAGCCATGGATTTCTTCAATACTTTGACACTAGGAAACCTCTCTCGACCCCTCGGCGATCCTCGACCCCTCGAACCCTCGACGACCCTGGAACCCTCGACCCCTAGACGACCTTGGAACCCTCGACCCTCGATCCCTCGACCCTATAGAACCCTCGAACCCTCGACCCTGAAACCCTCGACCCTTGACCCCTTAACGACCCTTGACCCTCTACCCTAGTTCCCGACCCTCGACCCCTCGGCGATCCTCGACACCCTCGTTCCCGATAAAAATTAAGAAGAAGAGGAAGAAGAAGAAGAAGAAGAAGAAGAAGAAGAAGAAGAAGAAGAAGAAGAAGAAGAAGAAGAAGAAGAAAGAGGAGAAGAAGAAAGGTATAGCTAGAGGAGAAGATCGAAGAAAAAAAGAAGAAAAAAAAAGAGGAGAAGAAGAAAGGAATAGTGGAGAAGAAGAAAAAATAGAACATATTCTATTTTCTTGTAACGCCCCAAGACCGGAGCTTCAGATACCTTCCATGGGTTCCGAGTTTTGTTGGTGTTTTGTTTGGTTCGTTGCATTCATCCTTGCATCATGTGCATTGCATCATGTCATCATGTCATAAACCTTTTGCATCAAAACTAAATTAAATGGCATGGATCCTCGATCCATTTAAATCGAGGGAAGGGTGACTTCTCTTTATAACATATCCTCCCAATATTATAGGGAGCTATAACGAAATGTTCCATTAGTTTGGGATCACCTATAACACACTTGCAAATAATCACATGCCTTTTTCCGCTTCAAGTTTGGTCCCCAAACTTTTCCTATAATTTCTTTCGTCACTTCCCCGAGCTCCACCTAAATTCTCAACATTTTTGGGCACTTCAAAAAACCTGTCCTAGTTCAAACCTTTTGAATTAAATTCAAGGAAATTTGAATTTATTCTTTCAATCTTGGTCATTCCTAATTTCTTGGATGAACACATTTTGTGTGAGTCCAAGAAATTTAACCTCTTGCTCAAATTCGTTCACTAACCCTCTCCTGCATTTTTTCTTCTCTCTTTATTCTCCCTTCTTTCTTCTAAGGAGTATATGAGAGAGAGAGAGGGGGGGGGGGGGGGTTGCACCCAGGCCCAGCCGTAGCGGACAGCCCACCTGGGCCTCCCAATGCATAGCCAAGCCGGCCACTAGGCCCAATAAAGCTCCCCCCGTAACCCTAGGCCCAGCTGTCCCATTCCCACCTAAACCTAGCCCGATCCCCTCGCGCCCCCCTTCTCTCGGTCTCCCTCTCGTTCCCGCAGCGCGCCATATCCCCTCGATCCCCATCTCTCTCTTGCCCGATCCCCTAGCGCTCCTCGCAGCACCACCTCCCCCGATCCATCTCTTCTCCCTTCGTCCTCCACCTGCACTGCATCACAGGCAGAGAGGAGCGAGCGCCGCCTCCTCGTTCCTCATCCCTCTTCACCTCCTCGCCTCCCGTCGCATGGCCCGGCGCCAACACAGCTGCTGCTTCACCGTCCTTCAGCTCATCGTCGCTTCCTTGCCCATCTCCGGCGCCGCGCGGGTGGGCGCCACTGCCGGAGCTACTCCTTCCGCCGCATCGCCGGAGTAGGCCGAGCGCCACCTACCCCGTTCGGCTCCCTCGCCGAAGGCCGCCACCGCGACCCTGCCGGACACCGCCGACCCGGAGCACTGCGCCTCGGCCCCTGCCATGGGTACTGCGCCTGTGTCTTCGGCGCCCAACTGGAGCAGGGCCCCATGGACGCCAAGTCTCCCCATCGCTTCCCCGCCTCTCTGCCGCACCAGGGACTCGAGCCCTCCACGTGCGTTGCTGCATGGCTGCCGAGCCTGCCTCTGTCGTCATGCCCTTCTCCAACACCGCCCCATCGCCTCCTCGCTGCTGCTTGTCCATCTACAGCCATAGTCCGACACTAGCTCCACGAACACCTCCATCCGGTGCCTCCTTGGACCTCCTCGAGTTTGGCCACACCTCGACCCGCAGGACCGAGAAACGCCAAGTACCAGCAAGTTCCTGATGGATGCGCCAAGTCCCCAGCGAGACCCGTTTTCCGTCAAGTTCGACTACACGGCTATGACCTCGGAGTTGAACCGCAAGCGCCAAGTACCCCACCGGCAAGACCACACGGACGCTCGAACGACTACAGACCGAAACGTTAAGTACCTCGTCGATATGTGTATGACGACCAGGGCCAAAAGACCCGTACACCACTACCGTCGTTGAAGACCCGTGTAACGCATGCATCAAGTACCTCTACCGTCGACCCTAGAGCGTGCGAGAACGACTACTTCCACTACCGTCGTCGCGAGAACGTCTACTTCCTCTACTTTGCACCGGACGAGAACTGTCCCGCTTGCACGCTTCGAAGGTATAACCTCGAGATGACGTCCGTGAACGAATGCTTGCGTTGTATGAGTTGGAGCGTGCGTTGATCCGTGCCCGAGTTGTTCGTTGCACGAAGCCCTTCTTTTGCCTTGCCACCGTCATGTGGGAACCTGGAATCCGGGAGCACCCCATCTTCTTGCATGACACACTCGCACCCACTTTTGCACTGGTATCCCCGTGAGCTACCGGGTCATCGAAATGTTGCCGTGGCATCATTTACGTTTTGTCGCCGTGGCACCCCTTTTCTTTCTACCACGGTGACACAAATTCTTCATAATATGCTCATGTCAACTTTTACCAAAAATTGCATAAAACTTGAACATGTCATCCGCATCATGATAATAACATGAAGACTGTTTAAAATTGTTGTTTGCTTTAAATTGCTAAATGCATATGGGGATTTTCCGGACTTGTCGTTTTGTTGTTCCGGCCTCATTTAAACTTGCCTAGATAGATAGTGTCATTATGCTTCACCTTTTGCCATGCTAACAACATTTAATATTGTTGAGTACCTAAACGAGATCGAACCTAAATAAGTCATGTGGTGTTTTCTTCAACATGCAACTCCGTTGCATAGTGAGATCCATTTAATTTGTAGGGTTGTTTGTGCACTTTGCCATGCCATGCCTCATTAAACCGGACATTCATCATACTTGTTTGCACATCGTGCCATGCTTATGTGATGGTTGTTTACTTTGTTGTTTGCTTCTTTCCGGGTTGCTTCTCGCGTTAGCTTCGGTTTCGTTCCGGAGATGTGAGGATTTGTTCGACTACGTCCCTTTGTCTTCTTCATGGACTCGTTCTTCTTCCTACGGGATTTCAGGCAAGATGACCATACCCTCGAAATCACTTCTATCTTTGCTTGCTAGTTGCTCGCTCTTTTGCTATGCCTATGCTGCGATACCTACCACTTGCTTATCATGCCTCCCATATTGTTGAACCAAGCCTCTAACCCACCTTGTCCTAGCAAACCGTTGTTTGGCTATGTTACCGCTTTGCTCAGCCCCTCTTATAGCGTTGTTAGTTGCAGGTGAAGATTGGAGCTTGTTCCATGTTTGGAACATGGATATTTTGTTGGGATATCACGATATATCTTATTTAATTAATGCATCTATATACTTGGTAAAGGGTGGAAGGCTCGGCCTTATGCCTGGTGTTTTGTTCCACTCTTGCCGCCCTAGTTTCCGTCATATCAGTGTTATGTTCCCGGATTTTGCGTTCCTTACGCGGTTGGGTTATAATGGGAACCCCTTGACAGTTCGCTTTGAATAAAACTCCTCCAGCAAGGCCCAACCTTGGTTTTACCATTCGCCTCCTAGCCTCTTTTTCCCTTGGGTTAGGCCAGCCCAAGGATCATCTTTATTTTAACCCCCCCCCCCCCCGGGCCAGTGCTTGTCTAAGTGTTGGTCCGAAATGGGCAGCCTGCGGGCCACCTCCGGGAAACTTGAGGGCTGGTTTTACTCGTAGCTTGACCTATCCGGTGTTGCCCTGAGAACGAGATATGTGCAGCTCCCATCAGGATGTCGGCACATCGGGCGGCTTTGCTGGACTTGTTTTACCATTGTCGAGGATGTCTTGTAGAACCGGGATACCGAGTCTGATCGGAATGTCTCGGGAGGAGGTCTATTCCTTCGTTGACCGTGAGAGCTTTTCATGGGCTGAGTTGGGACTCCCCTACAGGGATTTGAACTTTCGAAAGCCGTGCTCGCGGTTATGGGCAGATGGGAATTTGTTAATGTCTGGTTGTAGAAAACCTGAAGTTGACCTTAATTAAAATGCATCAACCGCGTGTGTAACCGTGATGGTCTCTTTCCGGCGAAGTCCGGGAAGTGAACACGGTGTTGGAGTTATGTCTGACGTAGGTTATTCTAGGATCACTTCTTGATCATACTTTTATCGACCGTGCTTTGCCTTCTCTTCTCGCTCTCATTTGCGTATGTTAGCCACCATATATGCTAGTCGCTTGCTGCAGCTCCACCTCATACCTTTACCTTACCCATAAGCTTAAATAGTCTTGATCGCGAGGGTGCGAGATTGCTGAGTCCCCGTGACTCATAGATACTTCCAAAACCAACTTGCAGGTGCCGATGAGTCCGTGCAGTCGACGCAACCAAGCTCAGGAGGAGCTCGATGACGACCTTGTCCTTTGTGTTGTTTTCGTTCTAGTTGATCAGTAGTGGAGCCCAGTTGGGGCCGATCGGGGACCTTGTCGCATTTGGGGTTCTTCTTTTATTTTGGTTCCGTAGTCGGGCCTTGATTGTATTTGGATGATGTAATGCTTTATTCATGTAATTTCGTGAAGTGGCGAGTGTAAGTCAACTATGTATCTCTTTCCCTTATGTATTACATGGGTTGTGTGAAGATTACCTCACTTGCGACATTGCTTTTGATGCGGTTATGCCTCTAAGTCGTGCTCCGACACGTGGGAGATATAGCCGCATCGAGGGCGTTACATTTCTCTTCTTATCCACTATTCCTTTCTTCTTCTCCTCTTCTTTTTCTTCTTTTTTCTTCTTCTTATTTATTTCTCATCTTCTTCCTCTCCTCTTCTTCTTTCTAAGTCATGCTTATATACACAGAGTATTGGTCCCGATTCGTACCCCTCTCGACCCCTCGTCCCTCTCTCGACCCCTCGACGACCCTCGTCCCTGATAACATTTTTTTCTCCCCTCGACCCCTCTCGACCTCTCGTCCCCCTCTCGACCCCTCATCATCATCTATCACCCCCCCTCGTTTTCTTTAGCATATATCCATGAACAAAAAAATAATTCATATATAGAAAAAATGCTATATGAACATACATACATATGAGCATATACAGAGAGCATATACATAGCCAAATCCATATACAGAGATCATATACATACATACGTACATACATATGAGCATATACATACATACATAGCCAAATCCAAATACATATGAGCATATACACACACATATGAAAAATTTTATCACACACAGAGAGCAGCGGCGGCGGCGGCGATGATTAGAGCGACAGGGATCGATGGGAAGGGGCGGGGAGCTCACTAGGGGCGCGACGGGGAGGAGGCCGGCGACGGGGAGGAGGCCGGCGACGGCGCGGGGCAACGGGGAGGGGGCCGGAGATGGCGCACGCAGCGACGAGGAGGAGGCCGGCGACGGCGCACGCAGCGACGGGGAGAAGGCCTGTGGTGGCGCGGGGCGACGGCGACGGGGAGCGGGCGACGACGGGCTCGGGGCGGCGACGACGACGACGAACGGCCTTGCGGCGTCGGGGGCAAATGGGAGCGGTTGGCGAAATTTTCACAAGTGCTACCTTATATACCCAGAGCAAGGTCCTGGTTCGTGGCACGAACCGTGACCAATGCACACCTATGGTCCCGGTTCGTGCCACCAACCGGGGCCATAGGTCTCTTTTTAGCAGCCGAAAGGGCGGGAAGCAGAGGCCTATGGCCCCGGTTGGTGGCACCAACCGAGACTAAAGGGGGGCATTGGTCCCGGTTTGTGCCACGAACTGTGATCAATGCCCCCTTTAGTCCCGGTTAGTGCCACCAACCGGGACCAATGGCCTTGTACTGCCCCGCGCCCAAAAGTTTAGTCCCACCTCACTAGTTGAGAGGGCTCGGGAGTGGTTTATAAGCGTTGCTGCGCCCACCCTCCCGAACTCCTCTCAACTACAGGCTTTCGGGCCTAATCTGTCACTGCAATGCCTGTGGGCCTACAGGGCCTGCTGCGGGCCTGAATCCTGGCTCATGGTAGGGTTTCTAGTTGTATTTAGGCCGTGGTGGCCCAGTAGGTGGCATTTTTTTGTTTTTTTTTGTTGCTTTATTTATTTTCTTTTGTTTTTTGCTTTATTTTTTAATTCTTTATGCTTTTAGTTTTAGAAAAATTGTAAACTTTTTGTTAATGCCATTAGTTTTCAAATTTGAAAATATTTTTTTAGTTTTTTGTTTTCTTTGTTGCTTTATTTATTTTATTTTGTGATTAACTTTACTATAAAAATAGTTTTTTCCTATTTTTTTATTTGTTTTTTGCATTGTTTATTTTCTTTTGTTTTTTGCTTTAATTTTTAATTCTGTTTGCTTTTAGGTTAGCAAAATTATAAACTTTCTGTTAGTGCCATTAGTTTTAGAAAAATTATAAACTTTCTGTTAGTGCCATTAGTTTTCAAATTTGAAAACACTTTTTTAGTTTTTTTGTTTTCTTTGTTGCTTTATTTATTTTATTTTGTGATTAACTTTACTATAAAAATAGTTTTTTCCTGTTTTTTTGATTTGTTTTTTGCATTATTTATTTTCTTTTGTTTTTTGCTTAAATTTTTAATTCTGTTTGCTTTTAGGTTAGCAAAATTATAAACTTTCTGTTAGTGCCATTAGTTTTAGAAAAATTATAAACTTTCTGTTAGTGCCATTAGTTTTCAAATTTGAAAACACTTTTTTAGTTTTTTTTGTTTTCTTTGTTGCTTTATTTATTTTATTTTGTGATTAACTTTACTATAAAAATAGTTTTTTCCTGTTTTTTTGATTTGTTTTTTGCATTATTTATTTTCTTTTGTTTTTTGCTTTAATTTTTAATTCTGTTTGCTTTTAGGTTAGCAAAATTATAAACTTTCTGTTAGTGCCATTAGTTTTAGAAAAATTATAAACTTTCTGTTAGTGCCATTAGTTTTCAAATTTGAATAGTTAAAATTTGAATTCTTTGAAAATTGTTTGAATCACAAGTTTGTGATTAACTTACTAAAAAATGAGAATAGATGCGCTTATAGAGAAAATTCAACCTAAATTCCTAGTAAATTTCTATGAATTTCAGAGAAATTCACTATGAATTTAGGTTAAATTTTTCTCTATTAGGGCATCTATTTTCACTTTGAGAGGAGCTCAACAAGGCAGAGAGGGAAGGGCTTATAAACCGGTGTGAGCCCCCTTCGGTTGGCGAGGTGGGACTAAACTCGGCCCGCAACGAGGACCAACCCCTTTAGTCCCGGTTTGTGGCACAAACCGGGACTAATGGTCATGGGCCAGGGGCGAGGAGCAAAATTATAAACTTTCTGTTAGTGCCATTAGTTTTAGAAAGTTGAAAGTTGGCATGGGCCAAGGACTAATGGTCATGGTATTACGAGGGCTGAACCATAAGACATGAAAGCATTTCAAATGAACTCTGAAAAAGTTGAAAGTTGCGATGGTATCATAATTTCACCCGCATAGCATGTGCATGTACAAAACGGACAATGGTAGCATGTTCGTGTGTTACAAAGTTGCGGGAGAAAGTCTTCACTTTTTCTTCGCTTGTGTCATTTGCTTATTGCGCCGTAACCATGGATAATCTTCATTGTTTATCAGGATGCTTGGGTCAGCCTTGACATTGAAGGGAGGAATTTCATGAAACTTTTCATAATCTTCAGACATGTCTGTCTTGCCGTCCACTCCCAGGATGTCCCTTTCTCCTGAAAGAACTATGTGGCGCTTTGGCTCATCGTATGATGTATTCGCTTCCTTATGTTTTCTTTTTCTCGGTTTGGTAGACATGTCCTTCACATAGATAACATGTGCCACATCATTGGCTAGGACGAACGGTTCGTCAGTGTACCCAAGATTTTTCAGATCCATTGTTGTCATTCCGTACTGTGGGTCTACCAGTACCCCGCCACCTAACAGATTGACCCATTTGCACTTAAACAAAGGGACCTTAAAATCAGGTCCGTAGTCAAGTTCCCATATGTCCACTATGTAACCATAATATGTATCCTTTCCGCTCTCGGTTGCTGCATCAAAGCGGACACCGCTATTTTGGTTGGTGCTCTTTTGATCTTGGGTGATCGTGTAAAATGTATTCCCATTTATCTCGTATCCTTTGTAAGTCAATACAGTCAAAGATGGTCCCCTGGACAACAAGTACAACTCATCACAAACAATGTTGTCACCTCTGAGACGTGTTTCCAACCAACTGCTGAAAGTCCTGATGTGTTCACATGTAATCCAGTTGTCGCACTACTCCGGGTGTTTGGAGCGCAGACTGTTCTTGTGTTCATCGACATACGGGGTCACCAAGGTAGAGTTCTGTAGAACTGTGTAGTGTGCTTGAGACCAAGAATATCCATCCCTGCATATTATTGAGTCTCTTCCAAGAGTGCCTTTTCCAGTCAGGCTCCCCTCATACCGCGATTTAGGGAGACCTATCTTGTTAAGGCCAGGAATGAAGTCAACACAAAACCCGATAACATCCTCTGTTTGATGGCCCATGGAGATGCTTCCTTCTGGCCTAGCGCGATTACGGACATATTTCTTTAGGACTCCCATGAACCTCTCAAAGGGGAACATATTGTGTAGAAATACGGGCCCCAGGATGACAATCTCATCGACTAGATGAACTAGGACGTGCGTCATGATATTGAAGAAGGATGGTGGGAACACCAGCTCGAAACTGACAAGACATTGCGCCACATCACCCCTTAGCCTTGGTACGATTTCTGGATCGATCACCTTCTGAGAGATTGCATTGAGGAATGCACATAGCTTCACAATGGCTAATCGGACGTTTTCCGGTAGAAGCCCCCTCAATGCAGCCGGAAGCAGTTGTGTCATAATCACGTGGCAGTCATGAGACTTTAGGTTCTGAAACTTTTTCTCTGGCATATTTATTATTCCCTTTATATTTGACGAGAAGCCAGTCGTGACCTTCATACTAAGCAGGCATTCAAAGAAGATTTCTTTCTCTTCTTTCGTAAGAGCGTAGCTGGCAGGACCTTTATACTGCTTCGGAGGCATGCCGTCTTTTTCGTGCAAACGTTGCAGGTCCTCCCGTGCCTCAGGTGTATCTTTTGTCTTCCCATACACGCCCAAGAAGCCTAGCAGGTTCATGCAAAGGTTCTTCGTCACGTGCATCACGTCGATTGAGGAGCGGACCTCTAGCTCATTCCAGTAGGGTAGGTCCCAAAATATAGATTTCTTCTTCCACATGGGTGCGTGTCCCTCAGCGTCATTCAGAACAGCTAGTCCACCGGGACCCTTTCCAAAGATTACGTAGTGTAAATCATTGACCATAGCAAGCACGTGATCACCGGTGCGCATGGCGGGCTTCTTCCGGTGATCTGCCTCGCCTTTGAAATGCTTGCCTTTCTTTCGACATTGATGGTTGGTCGGAAGAAATCGACGATGGCCCAGGTACACATTCTTCCTGCATTTGTCCAGGTATATACTTTCAGTGTCATCTAAATAGTGCGTGCATGCGTGGTATCCTTTGTTTGTCTGTCCTGAAAGGTTACTGAGAGCGGGCCAATCGTTGATGGTCACGAACAGCAACGCCTTAAGGTTAAATTCCTCCTGTCTGTGCTCATCCCACGTACGTACACCGTTTTCATTCCACAGCTGTAAAAGTTCTTCAACTAATGGCCTTAGGTACACATCAATTTCGTTGCCGGGCTGCTTAGGGCCTTGGATGAGAACTGGCATCATAATGAACTTCCGCTTCATGCACATCCAAGGAGGAAGGTTATACATACATAGAGTCATGGGCCAGGTGCTGTGATTGCTGCTCTGCTCCCCGAAAGGATTAATGCCATCCGCGCTTAAAGCAAACCATACATTCCTTGGGTCCTTTGCAAACGCATCCCAGTACTTTCTCTCGATTTTTCTCCACTGCGACCCGTCAGCGGGTGCTCTCAACTTCCCATCTTTATTTCGATTCTCACTGTGCCATCGCATCAACTTGGCATGCTCTTCGTTTTTGAACAGACGTTTCAATCGTGGTATTATAGGAGCATACCACATCACCTTCGCAGGAACCCTCTTCCTGGGGGGCTCGCCGTCAACATCACCAGGGTCATCTCGTCTGATCTTATACCGCAATGCACCGCATACCGGGCATGCGTTCAGATCCTTGTATGCACCGCGGTAGAGGATGCAGTCATTAGGGCATGCATGTATCTTCTCCACCTCCAATCCTAGAGGGCATACGACCTTCTTTGCTGCGTATGTACTGTCGGGCAATTCGTTATCCTTTGGAAGCTTCTTCTTCAATATTTTCAGTAGCTTCTCAAATCCTTTGTCAGCCACAGCATTCTCTGCCTTCCACTGCAGCAATTCCAGTACAGTACCGAGTTTTGTGTTGCCATCTTCGCAATTGGGGTATAACCCTTTTTTGTGATCCTCTAACATGCGGTCGAACTTTAGCTTCTCCTTTTGACTTTCGCATTGCGTCCTTGCATCAACAATGATCTGGCGGAGATCATCATCATCGGGCACATCGTCTGGTTCCTCTTGATCTTCAGCAGCTTCACCCGTTGCAGCATCATTGGGCACATCGTCTGGTTCCTCTTGATCTTCACCAGCTCCCCCCGTTGCAGCATCACCGTATTCAGGGGGCACATAGTTGTCATCGTAGTCTTCTTCTTCATCGTCTTCCATCATAACCCCTATTTTTCCGTGCCTCGTCCAAACATTATAGTGTGGCATGAAACCCTTGTAAAGCAGGTGGGAGTGAAGGATTTTCCGGTTAGAGTAAGACCTCGTATTCCCACATTCTGCATGGACAACACATAAAACCATTCTGCTTGTTTGCCTCAGCCGTATCGAGAAACTCATGCACGCCCTTAATGTACTCGCGGGTGTGTCTGTCACCGTACATCCATTGCCGGTTCATCTGCGTGCATTATATATAATTAAGTGTCCAAATTAATAGAAGTCCATCATCACATTAAAACCAAAGTGCATCCATAGTTCTCATCTAACAACATATGGCTCTCCAGAGCATCTAATTAATTAAACCATACATTGAAACTATGTAAAATATTTCAATGCGAAAACAAATGCGATCATAATCGCAAACAAGGTAACAATTGATCCAACGGCATAATGATACCAAGCCTCGGTATGAATGGCATATTTTCTAATCTTTCTAATCTTCAAGCGCATTGCATCCATCTTGATCTTGTGATCATCGACGACATCCGCAACATGCAACTCCAATATCATCTTCTCCTCCTCAATTTTTTTTTATTTTTTTCCTTCAACAAATTGTTTTCTTCTTCAACTAAATTTAACCTCTCGACAATAGGGTTGGTAGGCATTTCTGATTCACATACATCCTAGATAAATAAAATTTATGTCACGTTGGTCGGCATAATTTTCATAAACAATAAATGAACCAATAGTTATAAAGATAATATACATACCACATCCGAATCATAGACAGGACGAGGGCCGACGGGGGCGGATACCAAAACCATCGCACTATATAAGATGCAATAATAAATGTAAGAAAATGATACAAGTATCTATCTAAACATACAAGTAAGAATATTTTTCCTTTCAGAAAGAAGATAAGAACAAGAGGCTCACCACGGTGGTGTCGGTGATGAGATCGGCGCGGGTGATCGACGGCGGTGAAGACGGGGACGGGGCGTGACGGACCGCTAAATCTAGACAAATCTCGAGGAAAATGGAGTTGGAGGTCGAGCTTCGAGAGGAGAAAGCTTAAGTAGTGTGGCTCGGGCATTCCATCGAACACCTCATGTGCATAGGAGGTGAGCTAGAGCACCACAAAGCCCTCTCCCCCTCGGCCAGAGAAAAACAGAGCACTGGGGTGCTCTGCTCGCGAGCGAGGGGTATATATAGGCACCTCATTGGTCCCGGTTGGTGACATGAGCCGGGACTAAAGGGGAGCCTTTGGTCCCGGTTCAAGCCACCAACCGGGACCAATGGTGGTGGGCGAGGAGCGAGGCCCATTGGTCCCGGTTCATCCCACCAACCGGGACCAAAAGGTCCAGATGAACCGGGACCAATGGCCCACGTGGCCCAGCCTGGACCAAAGCCCTGTTTTCTACTAGTGCCCGCCTCTCCAGCCGCCCCCTCCGACAAAACAAAGTCTGGTTGCATCCTGTTGGGGGACATGCAGTTGCCGTCGGAGGCGATACTTGCAGTTGCAAGCCCTAGTGTACACGTGCAACTGCCCCCTCTCTTATTGCCTCTTTGATAAAACAAAGTCCTATTGCTTCTGTGTGGAATATATGCAATTGCAGTCCGTGGTGACACTTGCAGTTCCATGCGTAGTGTACATGTGCAATTGCCCTCCCCCACTCCCTGACCCTAAAAAAACAAAAAGTTCATTGCAAGTTGGGGGCAAACATGAAAAGTCCCCTCCCCCCTTCCTCGAGAAAACAAAAGTTCAATTGTATTCATGGTTGAATACATGCGAAGAATGAAGAAAAAAGGAAGAAATTCTATTTGTGAGTCAGGGCGGATGAGTATTACAATTTATTTTGTCAAAAACCCTTGTGCATTATTTATTATCAATTACATAACAAAAGAGACAAACAACAACACAAATTCTAACTAAAAAGGAAAAACTAGTTAGTTAATGCTCACGCCTTGTCGACAAAATTTACAAAACAAAAAAAAATGATAGTTGATATTCTCATTCAAAGTAACTAAATGATATTCTCATTTCTGAAAACTGTGCAAACAAAAGTTAGCAACCCTCCCCATTTGAGTATTCAAAGTAAAAAAAAGTTGGTCGACATAGATGCCTCTGATATATTATCTAGTTGATATAAAAATAAATTAAATAACACTACAGGAAACACTGATAAAATATATATCTCTAGCCTGTCCATTTTTAGTGAGCTATCTGAACCTTGGTTGATTGACTGGACAAAAACAGAGGGAAAAGGGTGACCCAAAAACAGCTACTAGTAGAATCTAAGTGAAAAAAAACATACAAATTGTGATAATCTATGTTCCACTAATCAACGGTTAAAGACCTGCCCGCTGATTTCATTGAATGTAATACAAAAAGGTATACACACTGACTGACAAAGAAATCTACTAGCATGTCCAAGAAACAACCTATTACAAAAATGGATACACACAAAAATCCCACCTATTTGAACCCCACTTAAGTAATCTGTACTGATGGAAGACCAAGTACTCTTAGATCTAACCAACAAAAATGGATAAATAAAAAGAACAAGAAAATGGACACAAAGAGGGGATACTTGTTGTACCAGCGGGATTAACCCAGGAGAAAAAAACAACATGAAAGGACGCCTCACTTGCCCATCCCACGTGCAAACCACCTGGCCCAGAAACTAAAAAAGCCCAAACAGAAGCAGAAACATAGAAAAAACATAACTGGACCGGATGCGTCCCTAACAAGGCCGAAACTAGGCAAAACAGTCACTAGCACGAATCTTCAAGCAACAAAAGATCTAATGGCTAAAGCGTCGACTGAGACTTCGCGAAGTCTCAGTCGACTGAGATTTAGCGCGAAGTCTCAGTCGACTGAGATTTAGCCGCACCGTTTAAAAAAAAATCTGCGTACCCTCCACTGAAAGCTAGCTAGCCTATAAATAGTATCAGGCGCTCCATCATATAGTCACCGCAATCTTATTCGCATCTCTTAGCTCAAGACCTTCTCTTGCTCCACATATTTACCTCTAAGCTCTACAGAGCTTGCTCGGCAACAATGGCTGCAGGTGGGGCTTTTCTTCTTGCTTTTTCTGTTTTTTCCATGCTGGTTATGTCTTCCCTGGGGGGCCTAGGCCTTTATGCAGCGACTACGAGACGCTATGTCGTACCAACTGCCATGCAGAGGTTGAAACCCTCTGCGGCAGTACCTGCGACTACAACAACAGCGGTCAGGCGGACTGCCGGCGTCAGATCTTCAAGAGGTGCACCACAGAAGGTACCTGCTGCAGTAGCAACGGCACATGCACTTGTGATTGCAACACTGTAGCTCAAAACGGTTGCTTCGGGGTCAGCGACGGCTACACACGTTGCCGTTCATGCAAGCGTGGCAGGTTCGAGCAGTGCTATCCCACCTGCAAGAACGACTGCAACAACAACTGCAAGAAGAAGAAAGGGTGCCACGCATAGGAAAACCACATGTAATCGGGGTCGGGTGCCCTGCATAGGAAATAACATGGCTCCTTGCTGTCGTCTGTAGATTTCTTTAAACGCCACGACCTGGTTTTGTGGGATGACGTTTTTGTTAGACCCTTTGGATCGGGGTAGGCTAGATCATCCGATAAACCTACCTTCTTTGGGTGCGGATGAGCTTGATCCAGCGCTGGCCATGGTGAAGTAGGGGACGGTGATGGCAGAGAGATCGAGATGGGGAGGTGGCAGTGGTGCTTCCCGTCAGCACTGCGATTGCCCTAGATCGGAAGGGGATTTCGGTGGGGAGACTTGTGGCGCGGTGAACCTCGTACCGTGTGCCCCGGCCCCCACCTCTCTATATATCGCAGGTCACAGGGGCCCACCAACCATAAGAGGGTTGGGCACCCCCGATCAGGGCGCGAATAGATCAGGGCCCGATGGGCCGTTGGGCCCACTCGGTGGAGAGATCAACCTAACATTCTCCCCCTTGATCTCAACTTTTTTCTTTTAACCTTATACTTTCTAGTTTATTTGTTTCGTCACATATTGATACATAGAGCATGTTGCATCGTCACAGCTTAAATGCCGATAGAATCATACTGCTACAACATACGTTTTGTTCAGAAACAAATTATGTTCCTTTTGGGCCTATCCACGAATCATAAGGCTTTTCCTTAAACCCATGCCGGCTAAGTGTTCCTTAAACACATTGGGTGGTAAGCGTTTCATTAGCGGATCCGCAAGCATATCCTTTCATATCCTTTGTCCTTATATGCTCGAGACTTATAATTTGATCCTGGATTTTATCTTTTACAACATAATACCTTATCTCTATTGTTTTGGCAGCATTACTCAACTTGTTGTTGTGAGCGTAAAATACTGCGGGTTGGTTGTCGCAGTACATCTTTAGTGGTTTGTGAATACAATCTACCACTTTCAAGTCGGGTACAAATTTCTTTAGCCATATCGCCTGCCCCGTGGCTTCGAAGCATGCTATGAATTATGCATACATCGTGGATGATGCAACTATCGACTGCTTGGAGCTTTTCCACGAAATAGCTCCCCCAGCGAGAGTGAAGACGTATCCTGACGTGGATTTTCTATCATCTCTGTCCCCCGCAAAATCTGCGTCTGAATACCCTTTTATCTCTAGGGAATCGGTTCTCCTATATATTAGCATGTAGTCCTTCGTGACTTACGCATAACGCAATGCTTTCTTTACCATCTTCCAGTGCTCCATGCCTGGATTCTCTTGATATCTACCGAGTACCTCGGTGATAAAATCTAAGTCAGGGCAAGTGCACACTTGTGCATACTGTAAGCTACCAACTGCCGAAGCATATGGTACTGCTTTCATTTGATCGATCTCGTACTGGTTCTTGGGACATTGGAATTTCCCAAAACTATCGCCCTTGACTATGGGAGCAAGCGTGGCTTTACTCGCATGCATATTATACTTTTTGAGAACCTTTTCTAAATATGCTTTCTGCGATAGTCCTAAGACTCCATTGTTCCTATCTCGGTGAATTTCTATGCCCAAAACATATGATGCTTCACCAAGATCTGTTATGTCAAAATTTGAGGATAAGTATTTCTTTGTTTCTTGTAGTAGACTAACATCACTGCTAGCAAGCAGGATATCATCCACATACAAGATTAGGAAAATATATTTCCCATTTTTAAACTTTTCATAAATACAATTATCCTCAATATTTTCTTTAAATCCAAAACTTCTAATCGTTTGGTTAAACTTTAGATACCACTGCCGAGAGGCTTGTCTTAATCCATAAATGGATTTCTTCAGGCGGCATCCCATATTTTCCTTACCTTCCAGGATAAAACCCTTGGGTTGTTTCATGTAGACCTTTTCTTTTAAATCACCATTTAGAAATGTCGTCTTAACATCCATTTGATGTAACTCTAAATCAAAATGTGCAACTAATGCCATTATGATTCTGAAGGAATCCTTACATCAGACGGGAGAAAATGTCTCATTGTAATCTATCCCTTCTCTTTGTGTGAATCCTTTTGCCACGAGTCGTGCTTTATACTTTTCTATATTCCCTTTAGAGTCATACTTAATTTTGTAGACCCATTTACAGCCTACTGTTTTGGCTCCTTTAGGAATTTCCTCTAAGTCCCAAACATCTTTGGAACTCATCAATTTCATCTCGTCTTCCATTGCCCTCATCCACTTTGATGAATGAGAGCTTCTCATGGCTTCTTCATATAAGGTGGGATCTTTTTCCATATGAACCATTTCTGTGTTATAAACTTTAAAGTCAGTAGAAATAGCTGACTTTCTTGGTCTTGTAGACCTTCTAAGGGAATCAGTTTCTGGCACATTCTGTGCCTCAACTTCTGGCACTTCTTCTAAAATTTGTTGTTGCACCTCCTTTTTATGCTCAACAACAGGTTCAGTCGCCTCCTGACGGACAGGTTCCGGGTCTACCCCCATAGTTGTCATGGGTGGAGTTGCAACTGGTAGTGAGAAAAATGGCTCCTGAATCATCGGATTAGGTGCATGCACCCTCTTCTCCTCAAGATCAATTTTCCGAGCTACCAAGCTCCCCCTCATCATTCCGTCCTCAAAGAAGACTGCATGTCTCATTTCTACAAACTTTGTATATTTGTCTAGGCAGTAGAAACGAAAACCTTTTGATCTGTCTGGATAGCCAATGAAGTGGCAACTTACTGTTTTGGGATCTAACTTTGCAATGTTTGGATTAAACATTTTGGCCTCAGCATGACACCCCCACACCCTGAAGTGATGTAGGGAGGGCGTCCATAGCTCGTACGGTGTTTTGGGCACCGACTTGCTTGGTACTCTATTGTGAATGTGAATGGCGGTTTTAAGCGCCTCCATCCATAATCCCAATGGAAAGTTGGAATAACTCATCATGCTACGCACCATATCCATAAGTGTACGGTTGCACCTTTCAGCTACTCCATTTTGCTGAGGTTCACCCGGCATTGAATACTGGGCAACTATGCCAGTCTCCTGTAAGAACTTTGCAAACGGTCCAGGGACTTGGCCATATGGAGTGTGCCGACCGTAGTACTCTCCCCCACAGTCGGACCTTACTATCTTTATTCTTTTATCATGCTGATTTTCAACTTCAGCTTTGAATATTTTAAATTTATCCAACGCTTCAGATCTTTCTTTGATTGGATAAATATAACCATAGCGAGAGTAATCATCTATGAATGTTATGAACAAGTCATATCCATCCACACGTTTCACTGGAAATGGTCCACAAATGTCAGTGTGGATGATTTCTAGTGTGCTTGTCCTATGGATTGCACCTTTTTTGATTTGTTTTATATACTTTCATTTAATGCAATCTACACATTGTTCTAAGTTTGAGAATTCTAACTGTGGAAGGATTTCACTTTTGACTAATCTTTCTATTCTCCCCTTCGAAATATGGCCCAAGCGACAGTGCCATAATTTTGATGAGTCGAATGTTCTCTTTCTTTTCTTTTGTTCTTTATTCGACGCGGAAACATGTTCATTCACATTGCATACAGAATGCACTTTTTCACGAAGTGATAACAAATAAAGCTCATCATGTAGTAAAGCATTACCCACATAAGCATTATTATACCATATGGCACACTTGCCATGTCCAAAATAACACTCATAATTTTCTTTGTCCAAACATGGAACACTAATTAAGTTTCTATTACATGAAGGAACATAAAGAACATCTCTAAGTAGAAGCTTGAATCGATCAGCTAACTCCAAGGAGATGTTGCCGACAGCTTCAACTTCCGCTTTTATTCCATTGGCTACTTCAATGCCTCCTTCTCTTCTTAGCGTAGTCCGGGTCGAATGGAATCCCTGTAAACAATTTGCAACATGGACAGTTGCCCCTGAGTCAATCCACCAAGTAGATTTCGAAAATTGTGTGTACAAGGATTCATTAACTAAGGAAACAATGTTGTTACCTTGCTTTGCCATTAAGGACTTCGGCCAAACAGGGCAGTCTTTCTTGTAATGCCCGGTCTGCTTACAGTGAGACAAGTGTCTTTGTCCACTGGGAAAGACTATTGCTGATGCTGATGCTGATAGGGAGCTTTTCCTTGTGGCTTTGAAGGAGAACTTTTGTTGTTTTGATTGTAGTTCTTTTTCTTGTGATCCTTCACATAGTTGAGTGTACCACCATGTGAGGCTTTTAGTCTGTCCTCTTCTTGGACACACATTGCAATTGTCTTTTCAATGTCCCATGTTTCAGGTGACATATTGTAGTTCACAACAAAAGTATCAAACCCCTTTGGCAGTGAAGCCATGACCAGGTGGACCAGGAGCTTTGGTTTGATCTCCAGATCCTCATCCATGGGCTTTAGCTTTGCTGCCATATTGCTCATCCTGAGGATGTGCTCGGTTATTCCACCACCTGTGTATTGTTCTGTCACAAGTTGTTTTAACACCTGGGTGGCATATATCTTTGAAGATCCAGTGAACTGACTCTTTATCTTTGTGAGCAACTCCCCTGTGGAAGTGCACTCTGCAATGGAGCCCACAATGGTGCTCTCAATTGTATTCTTTATAAAGGCCATGCATTTTTATTTGCATTGACCCACTTTTGGTTGTCTATGATGTAGGACATCTCCAAAGGAGCATAACCCCCCTCTTTTTAGCCCATGCAGCATCATCATCAGTGGTCTTTCTTACTGGCTCTGTAGGTCCGACCGGCTGTGGTTCATCCAGAACCCAGTCCAGATCAGCACAAACAAATGCCAGTTCAACTTTCTTCCTCCACTCAGTGTGATTGTCACCTCTGAGTGTCGGAACTTCTTTTAGGCAACTCATCAAGTGAAAGCCTCCTGAAATCACAATTTAAGTGACATCAATATAACAATCATATGCATTAATCTAACGTTGGTCAAATTAAACATATAATTGTCTATGCAATTAAATCTATATTACCGTTGGGCAAAAATTAGAAATAAATGCACCTTTCAATTTCAATAATAAAACATGATCATGTTATTAATAACGTTGGTCATAAACATAACATGATCATATTCATTCTAATAATCACTTTAATATGCTCTTAAAAACATAATTCTATCTAAACTTTTATTTTCTTTGTAAGAGAGCACTACTAAAAAAATCACGCAGCGGAAAATCATGAATAAAAATTCACGAAATTTTTAATCTTTACAGAAACTTTTTTTTACAAATAAAAATTCATGAACTTTCTTTTTCAAGAACTGGACAAAAACTATTAAAACGAATTTTTTTAAAAAAAAAGGAACGTCGGCTCAGCCACGCTGCGCTTCGGCCCACGGCCTTCTCTGCGCTCCGCGCGAGCTGGCCTCTCTCTAGCCTGCAGCCCAAGCGCGCTGGGTTGCGCCCGCGCCGCCGCTGCCGGCCCGTGCCACTTTTAGGCCCAAAAGCCCACAGGGGGTTAGGGTTCCGATCCGGGTCATTCGTGGAGATCCGACGGCGGACCGTGCACATCGCTGGATCAAAACCAGCCAGCGCCGTCGTGGGGGGGGGGGCTTAGCTCATTTCCTCCCCCCGCACGCCACTCACCTCGTTCTCGTACCGAGCCATGGCGCACAACGCCAGCCGCTCAGTCGCCAGCGACGCCGACGGCGTCGACGACCACATCGCCGGGCGGGCCTCCTTTTCTCTTATCCCTTTCATTTTCTCCACCTACTATGGCAGAAAATACGAGGCCCGGCTGCGCCCACTCTCCCTGCGCCGTCTCTGTGCCGTAGTGGTGTTTCGGGCTTCGCCGGCCGCCGGCGACGGCGACGAACCGCCGCTGCGCGCGAGCCCCTTTCCTCCCCCCCCCCCCTTTCTCCTTCCACCTCACGCCTCCTTTTAGAGAGAGAGAGACGCGAGTAGAGTCAAACTCTGCTCCCCCTGTGCGTTCGACGGTGGAACACCCATTTCGGCGGCGTCCTTTGCCATCCCCTTCGCCGGTGGCGCGTTCCCCTCGTGGTGAGTGCGCCGCCGTCGAGCGGTTTGGCGAGCGGCGCCCTTTGCCCCTCTCGGGGTGGTGTTCTTCTTCCCGAATCCTCGGCATGCCGATGCGACTCGGGATCGAGAGGAACGGCGCGGCCTTGCGGCGGCGCTTCTTTGTCCGTTGAGGAATTTTTTTCTTTGCCCTGTTTAGGGTTCTTGGGGGGAGGGATCTTTTTTCTTTCTGTTTTCTTTTCTTTGTACCGAAAATCTTAGCCTATGTATGGATCTGATACCATTGTTAGATCCTTTGGATCGGGGTAGGCTAGATCATCCGGTAAACCTACCTTCTTTGGGTGCGGATGAGCTCGATCCAGCGCCGGCCATGGTGAAGTAGGGGCCGATGATGGCAGAGAGATCGAGATGGAGAGGTGGCAGTGGTGCTTCCCGTGAGCATTGCGATTGCCCTAGATCGGAAGGGGATTTCGATGGGGAGACTAGCGGCGCGGTGAACCTCGTACCGTGTGCCCCGGCCCCCACCTATCTATATATCGCAGGTCACGGGGGCCCACCAACCATAAGAGGGTTGGGCGCCCCCGATCAGGGCGCAAATAGATCAGAGCCCGATGGGCCGTTGGGCCCACTCGGTGGAGAGATCAACCTAACAGTTTTACTTGAGGATTTGTCTTCTGTATTTCTGTTTATTTTTCTTGCTAAATAATGAATCGCAATGTGAAATTATGGTTGTTCAATGTTCCTTCTTCCATAGAGCAGGTGGGGCTTCTCTTCTTGCTGCTGTTGTTGTTTTCTGGATGCTGATCACGTCTTCCCTGGAGGGCCTGAGGCCTTATTGTAGCAAGTGCGAAACGCAATGCCGTACTAGCTGTGAGGCGGAGGTTGAAACCTTCTGCAGTGGTTACTGCAGACGTGGTGGCGGACCTCAGGAGAGCTGCCGGAGACGTCTTTGAGGAGTGCATCATAAAGGGTACCTGCTGCAGTAACCACTGCAGAAGATTTTTGTTGATCGGCTGCCTTACACAAGAAATAACATGGCTCGTTGTAGTCGTGCCTAGACTTTTGTAACCGCCATAACCTGGTTCTGTGGGATGGCATAGAAGGAATTAATCGGTCTTGGCACATGAACTCCAGTATTTTAGCTGAGGATTTGCATTCTGTTTATCTATACTGAATAATAATATGAAAAAAGGAAAGAAATTTCACAAAGTTGACACGCTGTGAAATTATGGTTCTTCAACGTTCTCCTTCCATAGAGCTTGTATGGATTAGCCACCTCAACACTATGTGTGCTTGTCTGTTTGAAGAGCATGGATGGAGCGGCCGAGCCGAACTGTGTGGAAACTTAGGAGTAAAAAGCGGTGAGAGTTAGTGGAACATCCTATTTGCATCGAAGGGGCAAGGTCCACACATAATGAGGAAAATCATCCAAAATCACAAGGTAATAGAGATAGCCAGTATTACTTGGAACGGGAGAGGTCCATACATCACTATAAATCAATTGAAAAGGAAAAGAAGCAATAGTAGAAGATGAACTTAACAGAACACAAACATGCTTTCCAACACAACACTCGTGGCAAGTGTGAACACTAGTTCTATTATAGGAAAACGAAAAACCCTGAGAATGTGATGAAGAGTGGCAGAGCTTGGGTGGCCGAGGCAGGCATGCTAGAGATCAATGCCCAACGGAGAGGGTGAGGGGTGGAGCGGTGGAGCAGGATGGTTGCACGAGGTACAGATTGTCGGGGCTATCACGTCGGTGCAAAACCATCCTGGTGTGAGCGTCATTAACAGAGAAGCCGAACTCGTCATATTCCATAGTCAGATGATTTTCATGAGTAAAGGAGATGATTTTCATGAGTAAAGGAGCGAGATAAACTAGGTTCTTAATAAGATGTTGTAAGACAACGACATTATTAAGAGATAATGGCAAGGATGTAGAGGGAAAAGGAGTGTTGCCAGAGTAATTGGGAGGGAGGAGACACCACCAAAGATGATTCGTGACGTCATGGCTGTGGGAAGGGAGAAAGATAGATTACCGGGGTTGTAGGCCATGTGGGACATGGCCCCGGTGTCCATAAACCAGTCACCGTTGCCGCTATAGTTGATCAGAGATGGGGTTCTCTAGAGCGTGGTGTTGAGTGTTCCCATGGTGTTGGAGGCGGCGGGACAAAGAAGGTATGGCGGCCGTTTTAGCATGGTCCAAGGATACTGGGAGCCAATGCGTGGGGCACGAGCATTGGTTAGCATAGACAACGTCAATCCATGGGTTGTGGCCGGCGCTCCATGATCAGAGGGAGGTGAGCACAATGGTGGCTCCTGCTAGAAGGAAGTCGGAGACGAGGTGGCCAATGATGTGGGGGCTCAGACGACGGCGGCGCAGGGGCACCATGCGAGGTGTCAGGTGCGAAGGCGGTGTGGACTGCTATGATGGTGTGCTTCATCGAGCAATCCTATAGATGCAAATAGGCCATGCCCTTGCTGAAAGTGAGAATGGTGAGGTTGGAGGCAAGTTACCAAAGTCCTCATGGAGGCCGCTCATCAAGGTGGTGAGTAGGATCTCATCGGAGACCCGGACGCTGATGCTGCACATCTCGTCGAGGATCATCTTGAAGCGCATGTTGTATTCGTCAATGGAGGAGTAATTCTGGTGGAGGCCAAAGAACTCCTGCTGGAGGAAGACGGTCCGCTACAGCTAGTTGTCGGTGATGAGGTCGTTGACCTTGGTCTCCACACCAAGTAGGCATCATCATTGTCGTGCACCACTATATGGAAGATCTCCTTGTAAATGGTAAGGTACACCCGCCTGATGATGGTGGCATCGATCTAGTTTAGTACTTTGCTAAATCCTAAAAGTGGAGCTGCAAAATATATAGGTCCTACTAGCAGGGCGCAGAAGGATCAGGGGCTCCACCCTTGAACCTCCACCATGGCCAGGCGACCGCGGGGAGAAGCCCCGCAACAAGGTAAAAATCGTGCAATCCAAATCTTGTTCGAGCGTTCTACAAATTGTTCAATCTGAAACTTGCTTTGGTGGGGATTCCCACACCGATTCGTGGGAGGAAAACGATAGAACGTATGTGTCTGGTGTAATTGGAAGGGTTGTCCCTTCGGTTAGTTCTCGTACTTCCCCATCCTCGTCTGGATCGCAGCGTATTTCGTGTGAAAATCTGAATCCAGCGAATTGTAGTGTCTCTGGCGAACTCGTTTCTGCGAGGAGGGCAGAGCTGATTTCAAATCAGTCGCCTGCAGTGGTTGGACCGACTCCTACCCCATCCCCGTTGATCACTGGATGTGTGGTTAGGAAGAAAGCGGGGTGTCAAAAGACATCTTCTACTTTGGCGAGCGGAATTGGGGAGGAGGTGGCGAACTTTTTTGGTCAGCTTTGGGTTATCCCTTCCCCGACCCGCAGCCGCCGCCTACATAAACCTAGACTGGAACCCCCAAAACCTAGTTTCGCCATTCCCAAACTCTTTTGGGTTAGGAAGGATTTGTTCTTATCAAGAAATTTCTCGGTCCAAGATTGTTACCCGATCTCATCTGTAGGACCTTTTGATCCTGTTCCTACTTCTTTCAAGATCTCTGTTGAGGGGTTAGGGTTTCCTAGATCATTCGTTGAAGCAGTTAAGGGAGGGATGGAAAATCGGGGGCAGATGGCGCAAAGGAATCACCGGCCACCGCCAGGGAAGAAGCCCACCTTGCAGGAGGGGAAATCTTCCTCTTCCTTGGTTACTGGAAAACCAGGGCAACAAGGGCCGCCCAAATCGACTCAAGGGATTCCTGCACAAGCTTCTCCGACGGCTGCAGCCCCACCACCACCCCCTCCCCCTCCAGCGGTACAAATCCTCGATCCAAAATACAAAGATATGATCTGCTTCAATTGTAGTTGGCCTGGTCACTACGTGGGGAATTGTGTGGAGCCAAAAAAAATGCTTTATCTGTGCTGGAAATCATAATGTCAACAATTGCGCAGCTTGGGCAAAACCTCAACCTACTGCTACTTACTTTGGTAGTGGAGCTTCGGGACTGGGTTTCTATCATATTGAGGTCCCTATAGCGGCCGAATCTAGCTGGCTGAATTATAAAAACTGTGCTATCCTCAAGGTGGTTAAGGGCAAGGTTTCTGCCTCAGATCTGCTCACCCAGCTCAACGGGATCTTTTGTAAGAACAAAGAGTGGCCATGGCAGATCAGGGAACTGGAGAGTAAGAAGTTTCTGCTGAGATTTCCACCTTGGAAAAATGTAGATGATCTAATTGAGTTCCCACCATTTGAGCTACCTATTGCTGGGGTGTCTGTCAAAATTTGTGAATGGGAAGGAATGTTGGATGAGTTTGGAGCACTTACTGAGGCTTGGGTGCAGATCGAGGGGATTCCACCTAAATGGTGTGCTTGGAAAGTCTTTGCTCAGATCACAGCATGTTTTGGTATACTGGTGGATGTTGATTGGAATGATATTTTCAGGAGTTTTTATGAAATAATCCGAGTCAAGGTTGCCTGCAGAGATCCTAGGAAGATTCCTTTTGAAAGATTGGTGGAAATGAAAAAGAAATTCTACCTGCTGTTTTTTACAGTGGAAGGGTTTGTGCAGAATGGTGAGGACTCTGATGGGGGTGATGACGATACAGGTATGGACAATCTGGAGGAAAATGAGGAAAATAACAATAAGGATGCTGAGGATAAGAAGAACATGGAAGATGATGATGATGAGGCTATTGACGAACTGGACAAGGCCAACTTCCCTACCAAGACAGTCCCCTCCACTAGCTCGAACAAAACCATGGCTCTAGTGACTGCTTCTGCAGTGGAAGTCAATTCGTTTAACATGATAAATGCAAGGCAAGAAAAAAATGTTGATGACCTCAAGGACAAGACACCAATGAAATCTGATGGAGATGAAACAGAAACAACTCCGAGGTTTGCAAGATCTGATGCTCTGTCAGTCCATCTGGACTACTGCTCTGAGCAGCTTAGCAAGTTTGAGATGGTGGAATCTGATGTGGAAGAAGAAAACACCAATACTGAAATGGAGTGCTTACCTGAGGATTTAACTCTGGCAATGAACTCAGTGAAAAGATCGTTGCTAGACTCACTTGAGAAAGCTGACACAGTGGTCAAGAAGAAACCCAGTGTCAAAAACTCACCTACATGGGGCCCAGTTCTTGCTAATAAACCTATGACCAGAAATCAGGGGAATGTTAAGATCATGGATAAGGCAGCTGCATACATGATGAAGAAGAACTTGGAAATACCAGCTACATTTAAAGGTAAATCGTTTGCTACCCTTGACCCTAATGAACTTGCTTCTTATTCTACTAAAGTGGATCTTTGTATTGGTAATAGTAAGGAAGAGCAAAAAGATATTATTCTTGACCTAATTAACAAGGAAAAAATTAGATGCCTGCAATTTGCTAATGAAAATCCAGAGATTGTTCTCCCTGACAATTTAGATTTGATGGAACTGAGTGTTCCTACCCCTGTTCCTAGGAAGGAGGATTTACCATATACTGGATCGGTTGGCACTGGTGGTTCAGTTATGGAATGCCCCATCTTGAATAATAAGAAAAAGCCATGTGGCTTATCTCACCCGTTTAAAGTTAGATGATAGGAGCTTTTTGGAATATTCGCGGTCTAGGTCAACCTGGAAAAATTCAGTGCCTAGGAGATTTCATCTGTAATAACCATGTGGATTTCTTGTGTTTCTCTGAAACCAAAAGAGAAATCATTGACACTCATATCCTTAACAGCATATCTGGCAGGATAATCTTTGATTGGCATTATCTGCCTGCGATTAACACGGCTGGTGGGATCCTTGTGGGTCTTAGAAATGATTTGTTTGAAGTTATTGGTTTTGTTAATAAGAAATATTGCATTGTTGCAACACTGAAAAATAAAGCAGATGGTTTCATTTGGCATCTTATTGCTGTATATGGTACCTCTTATAATGAATTTAAACTAGAATTCATTGCTGAATTGCATGAGATTATGGAGGGGCTCACTTACCCAGTTTTACTTGGGGTGATTTTAACTTAGTCAGGTCCACGGCTGACAAGAATAATGGTGTTATTAATAATCAGTTTTCGTACCTCTTCAATGATTGGATTAACAAATGGTCTCTTATGGAGATTAATGTGGCAAATAGGAAGTATACTTGGAGTAATAATCAAGACAAACCTATTTTTGCCACTATAGATAGAGTTTTTACTTCTCTTTCCTGGGACACTCACTTTCCTTTGTCAGTAATTACTGCACTTCCTCGGGTGGGGAGTGACCATACAACTTTGCTTTTGGACACAGGGGCACAGAGGGTTACCTCCCCCAAGATTTTTCGTTTTGAGAAATGGTGGATTGACCATCCTGATTTTAAAAAAATGGTGATCGACACCTGGAACACCCTGGTTCCTGGAGAAACAGCTATAGATATTTGGATGAATAAAAGTAAGCTATTTAGGAAGAAAGCTAGAGGGTGGAGTATTAACATTGAAGCAGTTATTAAAAAAAGAAAGAGGGAGCTTTTGCTCGAATTCGACATTCTTGACGTGTTCTCTGAGAGAAACCAGATTGATGATAGGGATAGGATCAGGATGGAGGAAATTAAAAAAGAACTTGCTCAAATCTAGAGCAAAGAGGAAACTGCTTTGTAGCAGCGATCCAGAGATCGTCGAATTATTGATGGGGACAAGAATAATGCTTATTTTCATGCATTGGCCAACCATGGACATAGGAAAAATCATTTATCCGAGTTAATTAGGGATAATGGTCCAGTTTACACCACTCAGGAAATGTTGGGGGTAGCTACCACCTATTACAAAAACTTGTTCTGCTTTGAAAATAAACACAATATTTTTCTTGGTCCTTCCTTCTGGGAGGAAAATGAGTTGGTTACTCAAGAAGAGAACGACCACTTGCAAAAAAACTTTTCTGAGGAAGAAATTAAAGAGGCGATCTTTGGGTCTTATGCCCATGGCGCTCCAGGCCCAGATGGACTATCTTTTCTGTTTTATCAAACCTTTTGGGAGGTTATTAAAACTGACTTCATGGCCCTGGTCAGAGATTTTGAAGAGGGTAAGCTAGACTTACAACGATTGAATTTTGCCCTGATTGTTCTCATTCCAAAAGAACCTGATGCCAGGGAAATGAAGAAGTTCCGTCCTATAAGTCTGAGCAATTGTGGGATTAAAATTTTCTCTAAAGCCATGACCAATAGGGTATCCCCCGTAGGACGTAGATTGATTTCTTCTAATCAAACTGCGTCCATTAAGGGGAGATACATCCTGGAGAGTGTGGTTATGGCACATGAGGTGATCCATGAAATTAAAAAATCAGGCTCACAGGGTTTAGTTCTTAAATTGGATTACGAGAAAGCGTATGATAGAGTTAGTTGGGAATTCCTATTTGATATGCTTCATTCGAGAGGTTTTGGTCCAAGGTGGATTTCTTGGATCAAAAGTACTCTCATCAATAGCACGTTTAGTGTGAGAATAAATGACACTACTGGTCCCTACTTTGTAGGAGGTAAAGGTCTCAAACAAGGGGACCCGCACTCTCCTCTGTTATTTAACTTGGTTGATGATGTTTTTACTAAAATGCTCAAAAAAGTTGCTTCTCAAAATTTAATATCTGGGCTTCTGCCTCATGTGATTCCTGGAGGTGTGGTTAGTCTGCAATATGCAGACGGCACTATACTTTTTTTTGGAGAATTCTACTCAGAAAGCAAGAAATTTTAAATGGCTTCTGTCATGCTTTGAAAACCTGTCTGGGATGAAAATTAATTTCCACAAGAGTGATCTCATGACTATCAATGTGGATGATGCAGTTGCTAAGGAGTTTGCTCAGATATTTTGTTGTAAAAAAGGCTCTTTCCCTATTAAATATCTGGGAGTGCCTCTGCACTATGATAAATTAAAAAGGGAGGATTTACAACCTATTATTGATAGAATCATTAAGGGCATATCTGGCTGGTTGGGGAGATATCTCACTTATAAAGGGAAAATTATTTTACTATGTGCTTGTGTGATTAGCATTCCTGCTTACTTGATGTCTGTGATCAAGTTTCCTAAGTCGCAATTAATGCCATTAACTCCCAAACGGCTCATTTCTTTTGGGGAAATCTAGGAGACCAACACAAGTACCACCTGGCTAATTGGGGCCTAATTACTAGGAAGAAGGAATTTGGAGGTTTGGGGGTGCCTAACATTAGAGAGTATAATATGGCCTTGCTAGCTTCTTGGGGTAAAAGATTTTTTAATAATCCTGACTCAGATTGGACTAAACTTCTCCTGTATAAGTATAGAGTTAACTCTCCTAATCTGCTCTGGGCTAAAAGTGAAGGGGGCTCTACCTTTTGGAAGAGCATAACTTGGGCCCTGGCTGCTGCAAAACCCTTTTATAGATGGAAACTGGGCGATGGAAAACTCATTAGTTTTTGGCATGATGTGTGGGTGGGGGATTGTTCCCTTAAGGTACAATTTTGGGATTTATTTAGTATATGTAACCAAACTGACAATGATGAAGCTGTGTACCTAGGGTAGGGTCATGGACCTGTCCAAACTGACCTACCCAAGGACATCTCCAGAAGAAATCATCTTTCAATCGACCTGAAGGTGTCTCACTCGACAGACTTGAAGATACTCGACCAAGAAGCAATCACTCGACCAAGACCAAGCCACTCGACAGTCAGGTGACCTAAAGGCGCTCCGCATGCTAATGGTCGGTTATTAAGTAGCTTTTATGGTCATCATAGCACTTTATTACTAGCGTTACCAGTAACGCCCTGCCTTAATGTACATTGAACCCTTTGTATCGTGGGCTGGCTGGGGTCTTGGCGCACTCTATATAAGCCACCCCCCTCCTCCGAAACAAGGGTTCGCACGCCTGTAATTCACACACGCATAATCGACCGCCTCCGGGCTCCAAGACGTAGGGCTATTACTTCCTTTGAGAAGGGCCTGAACTCGTAAATCTTGCGTTCCTACAACTCCTCTATAGCTAAGATCTTGCCTCTCCATACTTACCCCCCTACATCACTGTCAGACTTAGAACCACGACAGTTGGCGCCCACCGTGGGGCAGGTGTTTTAGCGTTTTGTTGGAGGAGTTGCGATCTTTTCCGACCCGAATCATCATGGTTTTCGGCGGAGTTTTGGTGGAGGGCCGCGAGATCCGTCTCGGCGCGCTCACGTTCATCGCCGACGACTCCGCGTGGCTTCAGGAGGCTCCGCTCGACGTGGACGCACTCCCTGTCTGCGGGGCAACACACTTTAGCGCGTGCGTCTGCGGCGTTCTCCTGCGGCAACCGTCGACCCCCTACCGGTCGGCTCCTGTGTTGTCCTTCCTCCCAGTTTCCCGCTGGCGCAAGCGCTCTAGTCGGTCGAGACTCCAGCGGTGGGTGAGACACGCGGTGGCGCGCCAGTCGGCCACCCCTCAAGTCGCGGCGATCGAGCCCGATGAATCCCTCTACGGCCTGTTCGACCTGTCGACCGGCTCCGCAGAGACCGCATCCGAGTGCGACAGCAGCGATCCAGCGGCGGAGGTTCTGATGGTCGATGGGCCTCCCAGTCCTCCCAGTTTTCCCCGCGCCGACCGAGGTGCGGGTGGAGGCGACCCGTCGCGTCCTCATGAGGAATATCTTCCCGAGCCTCTCACGTCGCTGCAGAGAGAAGAACTTCGCCGCCGGAACATGGATGCATTGCACACTCCTATCATTGGAGAAACCCCCGAGGCTCGTGCCTTGGAGGACACGCGCCTGGCAAACTTGGCCGAGCGCACTCGACTAGAGAACCTCCAGCGAGCACTCGACGAGCGTGCGCGACAACGGGTTCCCGAATCCAGTCGACGTCAGCTCTTCCCGCCCCCGCGGGTATATCGAACTCCGATTCAGAATTTAGCAGCTGCAACCCACATAGCAGAGTCGATTCAGCCTTCCCAGTCGGAGGCTGGCAGAGGCTTTCTGCAGATCAGAGCGTTGCTCTGGGCAGCAGGAGACCAGAATTCCACTGTTTCTCAGTCGCAGAACAGGATTCACAGTAGATCCGTTGCCGCAGACACAGTCCAGTCGGCTCATAGCCCAAGATCGCCCCCGAGGCGTGAGGGACGTGGGGACCGGCGTAATCAGCATGGTAACTGTGAGCAATACGATCACCGATTCGATCGTGATGATCGACGTCGAGTGCCCACCCCTCCCCCGAGGAGCGGGTCATACGCGCCTCGACAATAGGATGATAGGCGCCCCCATAGTGTTGGGCGAAGGATTCCAGTCGACTCCAGGGAGCCAGGCTTCAATGCGAGATCCATTCTCGTTCAAGGTTTGGTTGACAAGAACAGAGCTCACCGGGAAGGACACAACAGAGATGCTCCTACCAGCAGCAGAGCACATGTTTCAGGGCCAGAGTGCTTTAGTAGAGCCATCAGGGCCGCTGTGATTCCTCCCAACTTTAGGTTGGCGACTGGAGTCAGCAAGTTCACTGGCGAGTCCAAGCCCGATACTTGGCTTGAAGACTACCGAGTGGCCGTCCAGATTGGCGGCGGCAATGACGAGGTGGCCATGAAGCACCTGCCTCTCATGTTGGAGGGCTCGGCCAGAGCGTGGCTGAACCAGTTAGCACCCAGCAGCATTTATACTTGGGAAGATCTCGCCCGAGTGTTTGTCACCACATTCGAAGGAACATGCAAGCGACCGGCAGGGTTGACGAAACTGCGGTCCTGCGTACAGAAGCCGAATGAAACCTTGAGGGATTACATCCAGAGATGGATCACGTTGCACCACACGGTAGTGAATGTGCCTGACCACCAAGCAGTCTGTGCCTTCAAAGAAGGCGTCAAGTACAGAGAACTAAATCTGAAATTCGGTCGAACCGGAGATATGTCTCTGAACCGAATGATGGAGATTGCCACCAAGTACGCTAATGGAGAAGATGAGGATCGACTCCGGAGTGGCAAGCTAAAGTCAGTCGCCCAAGAAACCGGAGGAAATTCCAATCGTAAACAGAAGCGGAAAGCCGAGCCAACTGCTCCTGGGGAAGCTTTGGCTGTGACTTAAGGAAAGTTTAAGGGGAAACCCAAAGGACCTTGGAACCCCAAGAAAGTTAAAGACCAGGACGGAAATGATGTGTTGGATTTGTCATGCCTCGTCCACACCAAGAAAGATGAAGAGGGTAATTTTATTTACCCAAAACATACCACTCGACAGTGTCGACTCTTGATCCAGCAGTTCCAGGGCAAGCAGCCCAAAGATAAAGAAAAGGAGTCAGACAAAGTTGAGGACAAGGAAGATAGCGATGATGGATACCCCCAAGTCAATTCCACCCTGATGATTTTTGCTGATGTTGAGAGCAAAAGTCAACTGAAAGTCATCAACCGAGAGGTGAATATGGTTGCTCCGGCAACACCAAGTTATTTGAAATGGTCTCAGACTGCCATCACGTTCGACCAGCCCGATCACCCAACGCATATTGCCACCCCTGGGAGGCAAGCTCTGGTGGTCGACCCAGTGGTTGAAGGCACTCGACTGACCAAAGGCTTGATGGATGGTGGCAGTGGTTTGAACATATTGTATGCTGAGACGTTGAAAGGGATGGGCATTCCGATGTCCAGACTCAGTGCCAGCAACATGAGTTTCCATGGAGTCATTCCTGGGAAGAAGGCTGAATCACTCGGCCAGATTGCTCTTGATGTGGTTTTCGGTGATTCCAAGAATTACCGCAAAGAAAAGTTGACATTTGAAGTTGTAGACTTCCAGAGTGCCTACCACGCTATTTTGGGCAGGCCGGCTTATGCACGCTTCATGGCCCAACCATGTTATGTGTATCTCAAATTGAAAATGCCTGGCCCCAAAGGTGTGATCACTATTACGGGCAATCGGAAGAAAGCGAAATAATGTTTTCAGAAAGGTTCGAAGATCGCGGATGCTCAGATGGCAGTGGTGGAGTTGCAGGAATACCAGAAGACTGCAGACCCGAGTGATTTGTTGCGAGCCAAGAAGCCCGCCACAGAATCGGCTTTTCAGTCGACTGGCGATACGAAGACAGCTCACATGCACCCGACCGATCCCGGCGCTGCTTCGACTCATATCTCGACAACACTCGGCTCCAAATAGGAAGAAGCGCTCATCCAGTTCCTCCGTGAGAACTGGGACATTTTCGCATGAAAGCCTTCTAACATGCCAGGTGTCCCCAGGGAGCTGGCTGAGCATCGCCTGAGAGTCGACTCAAAAGTAAAACCTGTCAAGGAACATCTCTGGCGGTCCGCCGTCTAGAAGAGAAAGGCCATTGGCGAGGAGGTGGCTCGGCTCTTAGCAGCAGAGTTCATCCGAGAAATTTACCACTCCGAGTGGCTCGCCAATGTTGTTATGGTCCCCAAGAAGGACAAGTCACTTCGCATGTGCATTGACTTTAAAAATATCAATTGGGCCTGCCCAAAAGATCATTTTCCTCTCCCCTGCATCGATCAGATAGTCGACTCGACTGCGGGATGTGAGCAATTGTATTTTTTAGACGCCTATTCCGGGTACCATCAGATCCGTCTGTATGGACCTGACGAGATCAAAACAGCTTTCATCACTCCATTCGGGTGCTTCTGTTATGTTACCATGTCGTTCGGCCTCAAGAATGCCGGGGCCACATTCATGAGGATGATTCAGAAGTGTTTGCTCACTCAAATCAGTCGGAATGTGGAGGCGTATATGGATGATATTGTGGTCAAGTCGCAGAAGGGTTCCGACCTGCTGGCTGACCTTGCTGAAACCTTTGCCAACCTCAGAAGGTATGACATCATGCTTAATCCATCAAAGTGCACATTCAGAGTTCCTGGCGGAAAATTACTTGGTTTTCTCATTTCCGAACGGGGAATCGACGCCAATCCAGAAAATGTCGGCACTATACTTCGAATGAAAAGTCCTGTGCGAGTGCACGACGTCCAGAAGCTTACTTGTTGCTTGGCCGCTTTAAGTCGATTCATATCTCGTCTCGGTGAAAAGGCATTGCCACTTTACCGGTTGATGAAGAAGTCCGACAAGTTCGAGTGGACTCCTGAAGCTGATGCAGCGTTTGCAGAGCTCAAAGCTCTGCTCTCCACCCAGCCGGTGCTTGCTGCCCCAATCAGTAAGGAGCCTTTGCTGCTTTACATTGCAGCCACGGGACAAGTCGTCAGTACGGTACTTACGGTCGAGCGGGAAGAAGAAGGAAAAGCCTTCAAAGTTCAGCGCCCAGTATATTATATTTCTGAAGTTTTGACCCCGTCGAAGCAAAGATATCCTCATTATCAGAAGCTTGTATACGGGATTTATATGACCACAAAGAAAGTTGCTCATTACTTCTCTGATCATTCCATTACAGTCGTCAGTGACGCTCCATTGTCAGAGATCCTGCATAACAGGGATGCAACCGGTCGAGTGGCCAAATGGGCGATTGAACTCCTTCCTCTAGATATCAAGTTTGAGGCAAAGAAAGCTATTAAGTCCCAGGCAATCGCAGATTTTGTCGCCGAGTGGATTGAACAGCAGCTGCCGACTCAGGTTCACTCGGAGCATTGGACCATGTTCTTCGACGGTTCCAAGATGTTGAATGGTTTCGGTGCCGGAGTAGTGTTGGTCTCCCCCAGAGGAGATAAACTCAGTTATGTTCTTCAAATCCACTTTGATTCCTCCAACAACGAGGCAGAATACGAAGAACTTTGTATGGGTTGCGCATGGCCATTTCACTCGGCGTCCGTCGCCTCATGGTATATGGCGACTCAGATTTGGTGGGTAATCAGGTGATGAAGGAATGGGACGTTAGAAGTCCAGCCATGACTGGTTATTGCAATGCAGTGAGAAAGCTGGAGAAGAAATTTGAGGGGTTAGAGCTTCATCACATACCCTGACTGAAAAATCAAGCAGCTGATGATCTGGCAAAAATAGGTTCCAAAAGAGAAGCCATCCTCAGCAATGTGTTTTTGGAACACATTCACATACCATCAGTTCAGGAGGATCCCTTCAGTGAAGAGGCCCCGCAGCCAAAAAGCGCCACGGATTCGACTGAAGTTGAAATTCCAGCTGTAGTCGACCTGATCATGGAAGTCTTGGTCGTCACTCCCGACTGGACAGTACCGTACATTGCATACATCCTAAGGAAAGAGCTCCCAGAGAACGAAGAAGAGGATCGACAGATCGTCCGACGATCCAAGGACTTTACAGTCATAAAAGGATAGTTATATAAAGAAAGCGCGACTGGAGTCAGTCAGAGGTGTATTACACCAGAAGAAGGTCGGATGATCCTTGATGATGTCCACTCGGGGACCTGTGGTCACCATGCGTCCTCTCGAACCATTGTGGCTAAAGCATACCGAGCGGGATTCTACTGGCCAAGAGCCAATGAAATGGCAAAAGAGATAGTCGACAAGTGTGAAGGATGTCGGTATTCCTCCAATAGAGGGAATTGCACGAACCACCACTTATTGGGGCTAGTGTTGCACAAAACACCTACTATACAGGTTTGTTGCAGAAAGCACCACATATTGGTGTAATACATTGCAGATAGGTCTAATCTAGTGTTTAGCTATATTAACATAATTTCAGACAAATGGATCCCGCTTGTAAGTCAATTCTAACCGGCTGATGCAAAGGAATGTGATTTTTATCCGTTTGGGTCGGCCGAGCAGACATGCATGTCCGGGTTTTTTGGGTCGGCTGGTGCACCCACCGTGGCCGACGCATTTGTCCGCGTGGTCTTAGAAAAACTAAATAGGCACAAAAAATATTTAAATTTAAAACATGAATATTAATAATACATGATTAAACATTAAAACCGCTGGCCAAAGTCCCCTTCAAACATAACTAAATATAATAAAACATAATAAAAACAAAAAGCCTCACAGCAGTTCTCGCCCATAGCCGTAAGCGTCATCCTCATCGTTGGAGCAGGTAAAGTCAAAGAACTTTGGCGGCTGTGCCCAGGGGAACGCTGTCTGGTAGGCAACAATATTGTCAGGGGAGCGCCTCCTCCAGACCAAGTATGCAAGACTAGTCATATTATTTTGTGATGGTTGTATTGGCCACATGACAACTAGTTTGCTGTAGTGGCCATATAGCAAATACTTGGATGCTAAAATCTAATGGCAACAATATCTACCATGTTTTTGGTGCTAGTGATCACATGCCGAACTTGTTTCATTTAAATTTTGGTTCAAATTTTAACAATTTCAGAAAATATGAAAAATTCCAGTGAATTTCACATGTCTACAGTACCATTCTGGAAAAGTTTTACCCCATTTGGATCAATGGGTTGAAGATAATGAAAGTTTTGGTTAGCCCGTACAATTTTTTGGTTCAATTTTTGACATTTTTCAGAAAAATGAGAAACAATTCCAGTAAATACTACATGTATTCAATACTATTTTGAGAAAGTTTCGGCTCAATTGAACCACAAGTTTGGGAGATAATGACGATCTAATATGTTGGCTGATGTGACCGGTTTTTATTGCCACATGTGCACTTACAAGTGGGACCCATCTGTATAAAATTATGTCAATGTATCCAAACGCTAGATTAGATCTAGTTGCAATGTATTACACCAATATGTGGTGTTTTCTGCAACAAACCCGTATAGTAGGTGTTCTGTGCAACACTAGCCCCAATAAGTGGTGGATTATGCAATTCCCTCTCCTCCAATATGTCGCATAAGCCCGCTTCAGCCCTGAAAACCATTCCACTCGTCTGGCCCTTTGCTGTTTGGGGGCTGGACATGGTTGGACCACTGAGAACAGGCAGGAGCGGCTTCACTCATGTGCTAGTAGCAGTCGACAAGTTCACCAAATGGATTGAAGCCAAGCCTATCAAGAATCTTGACGCTTGCACTGCTATCAGTTTTGTCAGAGGGTTAATATTCAGATATGGGGTTCCGCACAGCATCATCACTGAAAATGGGTCAAACTTTGATTCGGACAAATTCAGGGCCTTTTGCGCCTCTCAGGGTACCCGAGTCGACTATGCTACCGTCGCTCACCCCCAGTCGAATGGACAAGAAGAAAGGGCAAACGGCCTATTTCTCAAAGGACTGAAACCCCGGTTGATGCGTGATATCAAGCACGCAGCAGGTGCATGGGTCGACGAGCTTCCATCAGTCCTTTGGGGATTGAGGACAACCCCGAACCGATCGACCGGAAGAACCCCATTCTTTCTGGTCTATGGAGCCGAGGCAGTCTTGCCGAGTGACCTGCTTCACAACGCTCCCCGAGTCGAGCTCTACTCTGAAGATGAAGCAGAACAAGCCCGGCAGGACGCAGTCGACCTCCTGGAAGAAGAAAGAGAAATGGCCATGATCCGATCGACCGTCTACCAACAAGACTTGCGTCGATTCCATGCCAGAAATGTGAAGGGTCGAGCCTTCCAAGAGGGAGATTTAGTCCTCCGAGTGGATCAGCAGAAACCACACAAACTCGCCCCTACTTGGGAAGGCCCCTTCATAGTCACCAGAGTCCTTCGCAATGGAGCATACCACCTCTACAATGTCGATCGGCAGATTGATGAGCCGCGAGCCTGGAATGCGGAGCTACTCTGCCCCTTTTATACTTGAATTCTCACTCGGATGAGATGTAATAAGAAAAAAACTCCAGTAGTTTATTTTTCAAAGACAAGAGCGTTATAATTTTCCCAGTGATTGTTATTGTTTTTTGTTTGCGAATGAAATCCCCCAGTGGGTGGCTTAGCTGCGAATCCGTTTCGCCTAAGTTTGAAAAAAATCCTACCGAGTGGAGAGCAGTCCTCCCACTCGGGGGCTTAGCTGCAGTCCAGTACTCGCCTAAGTTCTCTCACTTGAGGACTTAGCTGCAGTCAGGCACTCGCCTAAGTTTGAAAAAATCCTACCGAGTGGAGAGCATTCCTCCCACTCGGGGGCTTAGCTGCAGTCCAGTACTCGCCTAAGTTCTCTTATTTGAGGACTTAGCTGCAGTCAGGCACTCACCTAAGTTCGAAAAAAATCCTACCGAGTGGAGAGCAGCCCTCCCACTCGGGGGCTTAGCTGCAGTCCAGTACTCGCCTAAGTTCTGTCATTTGAGGACTTAGTTGCAGTCAGGCACTCGCCTAAGTTTGAAAAAATCCTACCGAGTGGAGAGCAGTCCTCCCACTCGGGGGCTTAGCTGCAGTCCAGTACTCGCCTAAGTTCTCTTACTTGAGGACTTAGCTGCAGTCAAGCACTCACCTAAGTTTGAAAAAAATCCTACCGAGTGGAGAGCAGTCCTCCCACTTGGGGGCTTAGCTGCAGTCCAGTACTCGCCTAAGTTCCCTCACTTGTTAGCTGCAGTCAGGCACTCGCCTAAGTTCAAAAAAATCCTACCGAGTGGAGAGCAGCCCTCCCACTCGGGGCTTAGCTGCAGTCCAGTACTCACCTAAGTTCTGTTATTTGAGGACCTAGCTGCAGTCAGGCACTCGCCTAAGTTTGAAAAAATCCTACCGAGTGGAGAGCAGTCCTCCCACTCGGGGGTTTAGCTGCAGTCCAGTACTCGCCTAAGTTCTCTCACTTGAGGACTTAGCTGCAGTCAGGCACTCGCCCAAGTTTGAAAAAATCCTACCGAGTGGAGAGCAGCCCTCCCACTCGAGGACTTAGCTGCAGTCCAGTACTCGCCTAAGTACTCTCACTAGAGGACTTAGCCGCAGTCAGGCACTCGCCTAAGTTTGAAACACATCCTGCTATGCAGTAACAAGGGGCAGGTCGACTGCTGCCTCCTCCTTGGGGAGCTTCGCCACAAATACAACGCGCACTTCATCATGCTCTGCAGTAACAAGGGGCAGGTCGACTGCTACCTCCTCCTTGGGGAGCTTCGCCACAAATACAACGTGCGCTCCATCGCCGACCCGCAAGGACAACAAGGGGCAGGTCGACTGCTACCTCCTCCTTGGGGAGCTTCGCCACAAATACAACGCGCACTTCATCCTGCTCTGTAGGGGCAGGTCGACTGCTACCTCCTCCTTGGGGAGCTTGCCACAAATACAACGTGCGCTCCATCGCCGACCCGCAAGGACAACAAGGGGCAGGTCGACTGCTACCTCCTCCTTGGGGAGCTTCGCCACAAATACAACATGCGCTCCATCGCTGACCCGCAAGGGCGACGAGGTGCAGGTCGACTGCTACCATCTCCTTTGAGGCTACGCCGCAAATACAAAGGTTGTCTCAAATAAAGAACGATTTCCACTCGACGGGGAATGCATAAAGATATTCAATGATAAACCAAGTTCGGATAAATCCTAAAGGTTTCCGGACCACAGATCAAAGTGCTCAGGCATTCAGCCCGAAAGAGTTTAACGGTTACAAAAACCACTCGGCATTCCGAGGCAAATTTAAGGTGAGGCATAAAAGTTTGTTCACTCCGCAGGAGGAGGGCTGGCAGGCTCGACGAACTCATCCAGGTCGACGCCGTCGGCTATCCGAGTGGCTGCAGCGATGAAAGTCTCCATAAAAGTTCGGAAGTCATGCTTCTGGGTGTTGGTGACGTTGATTGCTGCCAGTTTGTCTTGTCGCACCTCCTTGCAATGGACACGAACCAAATACAGAGCCACATCAGTGCCACACCGAGCAGCAGACTTCTTCCACTCCTGCACTCGGTCAGGGATTTCATTTAGTCGAGTCATCAGGGACTCAAGATCATTTTGGAGCACAGCCTCTGGCCAAAGTGCCGGGTCGATCCGTGACATGGCGACCTTCAGTCGAGCCAATTAGTCCACGACACCGTCAACGCGAGATTCCAGTTGGAGCAGATTCATGGCAGTTTCATCTTTCACGGGAGAATTGATCGGATCCATACCGGGTTCGATCCGCCCAGTCTCCTCCTCGAAGCTCTGGCAAAACTCTGCATCATGATCCAAGGATAAGTCAATTTACAGACGCCGAGTCGATGCAAAAAATCAGTCGGAACAAAATGTGCACCTTCAAGCTTGATAAACAATTTCTTGGCAAGACTCCTCAGGTAGCTCTCCAGATCGTCCCTCCTGCGAGCAATGCTTTCCATCTGCTCGCCCAGGATGAGATTCTCCTTCTTCCAGCGCGAGCACTCCTTGTTGGCGTCATTCAGAGCAGATTTCAGCCTGGTATTCTCTTCTTCCAACTGGACGACCGAAGCTAGTTTCTGTGCAGCTAGAGCGGTTTTGTCGTCAACATCCTTTCGAGCAGCATCCAAATCCTGATCCTTCTTCGCCAGAGCTTCTCTCAGTTTTTCTACGAAGAAATGATGCCTAATTCAGAAAGAGCAGAAGGGTACTCAAGCTTAAGACAGACCAGTCGATAAATTCGTCTTACCAGTGGCGCCGTCCTTGACCCTTTGCAGCTCTGTCTTGGCCAGCTCCAAGTCAAGGTTCAGTTGGATCTGCTGTTTCTCCAAGTCAGCAAAGCGAGCTCCAAGATCACAAGATTTCTGAAATCAAAGGGGAGAAGTTATTTTTACAGCAACAAAAAGTTACTAAGGCTACGGTCGACTGCCCGCAGTCCACCATAGCCTTGGGGACTACACCCAGTGGGTGCACTTTGCGTGCCCCCACCGGTTCCGATCCCACTCGACCGGCCAGCCAGAGTCGAGTGCAGGGAGTAAAAAAAGGGAGGGACAGAAAGAGCTCAGACCACAGTCGACTGCCAGCAGTCGACCGCGGTCTCGGGGACTACACCCAGTGGGTGCACTTAGCGTGCCCCCACCGGTTCCGATCCCACTCGACCAGACCAAGTGGAAGAGACAAACTATCAATTCGGTTTACATTCGACAAGATACAAAGACTACAGTCGACTGCCCGCAGTCCACCGCAGTCTCGGGGGCTACACCCAGTGGGTGCACTCAGCGTGCCCCCACTAATTCAAAGTTCAAGAAACGCACCCAGTGGGTGTACTAACGCAAAGATTTTCAGAAAGGAGTCTTCAGATATCATATCCTAACAGAACAAGCGGCGACCAACTAACCTGAACGTTGCTTTGGAGAGCCGAGCTGGCGTCGTAAGCAGCCTGACTGGCGTCTCGCACCATCTTCATCTTCTCCATCATGACACTCGCCTGGCGTATAGCTTCCCTGGCAGCGTTCACTTCGTCCTCTGGGACATGATGGGTCGCAAAAACCGAAGGTGGGTCGACAGAGGCCTGAGCAGTCGACGAAGAAGGCAAGGCACTCGACAGTGGCACGGCGAAGGTAACAGAACCCCGATTGGCGTCGCCAGCATCCTGAACGACTGGTTCCGCCTTCAGTGTCGACTATAGCGCCTCGCTTGTAGGAGCTTGCCTACTCTTCCGCGTCAAAGGCCTCTCGGTCTCTTCGTCATCGTCTGGGAGGTCAATAACGTTGGGAGTTGTGCAGAGTTCAATTGCCAAAGTCACATCACTCAATGATGCACATTGCAATTGGATCGACCAAACAAAGACAGTATGGCAGAAATCATACCCAGATTAGAAGTGATCGCATCCTCCATCACCTCGTCCTCGTCCCTGTAAGCTGAGGTCCCGGAAGTGGCAGCACTGACAATCCCAAAGTCCGTCCAGTTAAAACAAGAAAAACAAACAGCATGAAGCGTCGAGTGAATACGAAAGGAGACACTCACGCAGAAGCAACGGGGATGTCAATCTTAATCTTCGGCAACGCCTTCCGACTCTTTAGCTCTGCAACTTTGGGGTGCTTTGGCGCCTTCTCAGTCGGGGTTGGTGAAGAGACCCGGGGACGCTTCGAAGACTGACCAGCCTGAGCAGTTACCTTTTCACGGGCACTCGGTCGTTCTTGGTCGAGCTTGGATCGCCTCTCCCGGCGAGGAGGCGACTCGACTTCTTCTCCATCACTTGAGTCATCGCTTCCTCCACCCCTTCACCGTCGGAAGTCCACTCGCCACTGTCGCTGCCGCTCGCCTCGCCTTCCAGAGCTTGCTCTTGCTCTCCGTTGGGCATTGAATACATTTCAATAATAGCCTGAAAGAAAGCAGGGAGAACAAAGTCAGTCGACGCAGTGCATGCAGGGGCGAATTCAAATTACAAAGCAAAAACTCAGAGTCAGACCTTCTCTGGTGCATGAGACTGGTCGAATGGAGGGACTCTCCTGGCTCCCCTGGGGTTGTCCTTGTTCCCGGTAATGCCCGACAGCCACTTCTCCAGTGTGTCGTCGTCGACCTCCTCCGGGTGGATCCGAGTGGAGTCTTCAAGACCCGAATACATCCACATCGGATGGTCTCGGGCTTGAAGAGGCTGGATGCGCCGCTGAAGGAAGACCTCCAAGAGATCCATACCGGTGACCCCGTCACGGATAAGCTGGACCACTCGATCGACCAGCACCCTCACCTGCGCCTTCTCCTCTGGGAGCACCTTCAAAGGGGAGGGTTTCCTTACTTGGTCCATGGTAAAGGGAGGGAGGCCAGTCGACTGGTCCTTACAGTAAAACCAGGTCGACTGCCATCCGCGGACTGAGTCGGGAAGAATCATGGCCGGAAAAGAACTTTTCCCTCTCATCTGGATACCAAGGCCCCCACACATCTGAATCACTTGCATCCTCTCGTCACTCGGGTTAGCCTTTTTCACCGTCTGGGAGCGACAAGTGAAAATGTGCTTGAAAAGACCCCAGTGAGGCCGGCAACCCAGGAAGTTCTCACACAAAGAAATGAAAGCGGCTAGATAAACGATTGTGTTGGGAGTAAAGTGGTGGAGTTGTGCCCCAAAGAAGTTCAAAAACCCTTGAAAGAAAGGGTGAGGAGGCAAGGAAAATCCACGGTCGACGTGGGTGGCAAGAAGAACACGCTCACCCTCCCGAGGTTGCGGCTCGGATTCCTTCCCCGGAAGCCGCGTCGAGTCATAGGGGATCAGCCCCCCTTCGGCCAGGTCGTCGAGGTCTTCTTGGGTGATCCTCGAGTGGATCCAGTCGCCCTGGATCCAGCCCTTTGGCAGGCCGGCTCGCGAGGAAGATCCGCCCCGGCTGGTCGCCTTCCCCTTCGACCTCGCCGCCGCCTTCTTTGCCCGCTCCAGAGCCGCCGTCTTCTCCTTCCCCATTGCTGCCGGCGAGACACGTACAGAGCGATGGCGCTGGCGCTGGGGCGAGAGCGAGCGCAGCAGAGGGGCGTGAAGAGGATAAGAGGTAATGGGAATGCACTGTTCGAGGGACTCCGGTCCAACGCCTTATATGAGGCCGCTTCCGAGTGGCTGACGGGTAGGCCCAGGCGGCTCTGTCAAATCCCGTAACAATCGCGCGCGCGATACGTGGCGAAAAAGGTGGCGCGGGGATCGAGGCGGCTCCACTCTATCCCATCCGATTATGGCGGCCTCCCCCGTCCCGCGCGCTTCCCAAAATTCAGATCCCACGAAATTCGCGGACAGCAGAACAACTTTTCAAACCAAAGACCTCCTCCGCACCGTCACTCGGAGCCTTTCGAGTAAAGAAACTCATTCGATGAAGAATTAAGAATGGATCAAGGCGACTGGAAAGGAAGTCGCTGTCAACACTCGGGTTCATTGATCCGAAACAAGGTATGCTCGCGGCATGAAAAACGAGTCGAAAAAATGCTCAAACCCTGTCCCACTCAAACCTCGATCCATTCGGGGGCTAATGATGAAGCTGTGTACCTAGGGTAGGGTCATGGACCTGTCCAAACTGACCTACCCAAGGACATCTCCAGAAGAAATCATCTTTCAATCGACTTGAAGGTGTCTCACTCGACAGACTTGAAGATACTCGACCAAGAAGCAATCACTCGACCAAGACCAAGCCACTCGACGGTCAGGTGACCTAAAGGCGCTCCGCATGCTAACGGTCGGTTATTAAGTAGCTTTTATGGTCATCATAGCACTTTATTACTAGTGTTACCAGTAACGCCCTTCCTTAATGTACATTGAACCCTTTGTATCATGGGCTGGCTGGGGTCTTGGCGCACTCTATATAAGCCACCCCCTTCCTCCGAAACAAGGGTTCGCACGCCTGTAATTCACACACGCATAATCCAGTCGACCGCCTCCGGGCTCCGAGACGTAGGGCTATTACTTCCTCCGAGAAGGGCCTGAACTCGTAAATCTTGCGTTCCTACAACTCCTCTATAGCTAAGATCTTGCCTCTCCATACTTACCCCCCTACATTACTGTCAGACTTAGAACCACGACAGACAGCACAGTAGCCCAAGTGTGGGATGGTAATGATTTAAAATTAACCTTTAGAAGATGTGTTGATCTTCTTGGTATGAACCGCTGGGAACAACTTGTTTATGTGATCAAGCAAAATCCTCCTCTGGATGGAGTGGATACCCCGATTTGGGGCTTAGAATCCAATGGGACTTTCTCGGTTAAATCCTTTTATAAACAAATCAATTTTAGTGGGATAGTTCCTGCTATTAGTGATAAAATGTGGAAAATTTTATGTCCGCAGAGCATCCATATTTTCCTATGGTTATGTGTTCACAATAAGATACTTACTAGAGATAACCTTGCGAAAAGGAGGGGAGTTGAAGACCCTTCCTGTTTATTTTGCTCTGACTTTGAAACTGTTCAACACCTGTTGTTTGACTTTGTGGTGGCCCAACAAGTTTGGGAATTTGTTGCAGAAGCTTTTGATATCGACATAATATCTTGTTTTGGAAGTATTGTGTCCTTTTGGCATATGCATAAGGAAAATGCTGTTTTGAATATGGTGACAACTGCTGCCTTGTGGAGCCTGTGGAGATTAAGAAATGAGTTTTGCTTTCAGGGGCGCAAATGGAGAAGTGTGAAATGCATTCTTGCAAAACTAAGCTGCTTTTTACACCAATGGAAAGTTCTCTGCAACGATGGGCAGGCAACTCTACTGCTACGATGCATCCTTCTGCTGGACAAACGGCGTGGGGAACTCCTCCAGATCGCATGGAGATGATGCTGGGAGAGACCAACTGAAAAACTGGGCGCTGGAGATGATGGATCATTCCTGAAGATCTGCCTTTTTCGTTCTCCTTCGTTTCTCATTTCTGCTGATGCTCTGTAATAAGTAAAAGTCTTCGTTTATGCTCCTAGCCTTAAAACTGCTATGTTGGCTGTAGGCTTTTATCGTTGATTTAGCTGCTCTGTAGTAGTCGGATGCTATTATGTAAAACTGGTGTCTGGTGCTGTCTGCTTCATTCTATAAAAATGGGGCAGGGGGGGGGGGGGGGGGCAACCCCCTTTCTTTCAAAAAATATGTATATATATATAGGTCCTGTGAAAGAGGGATAAGTCAGGGGTACCAAGGACATTTCTCATAATTGCTCGCAGGCAGGCTCGTGTGCACGGACCAGGAAGTGCGCATGGGGTTTAAGATCTTGTGTGCTCGCGGTATCGAAAGAGAAAAGGTCAGGACACGGTGGACACTGGGTGTCAAGAGAGCATATGGCTTGACCGCATGGACACAGGGGTTCAGGAAACATGCACAGGGGTGTCCATATTAACTTTTGCTCATTTCAGGAATCAGGAACCGTCTTCTTCTCCTCCTTCTTGCTGCTCCTTTTGGACTAGGTGATCCTTCCTCGCTTTTCCTCGGTGGTCATCATCGTACATAATCTATACCGATATAAAAAGACCCAAAGGGGCAGATTCAATTAATCTCGGTCATCAAATCATGTCAATCCAATGACCTAGACTGCTTCAATGTCGAGCGCTCAACACGTTTAGCATGCAGTTAATTTCATGCCAAATATAGTGCTAATCACATAATAACACGTAATTTATATCCTACTTAATATCCGCATGCACTTAATATACTTTCAAATTAACGTGCATTGCACGTACACATTGACTAGTCACATATAAGGTTCCACTTTGAAGCAGTAGCCATTTGTCATCCGAATGCATACGAAACTCAAGTAGGAGAGAAGTCTGTGTTTCGATAGCATGTGCATGAGATCTTGTCAACGGTCCACTTGAAGCTTGTGAGCTTGATAGCCGGTTCAAGGTGATGTCCATGGGGTGCTTCGCACAATCCCCTTACGCCAATGATGGCGAAACGCTGGCATGAGCTGAGGCCGATGAGGCTCATTTCTGCCAGATCGCATCATCCAACGCCGCATTCAGTTTGTTAAGGCTGCAAGCTAAAGCAGCTAACTGACGGATGAAACTGCTGAAAATAATGCCTAAACCTGAAACTACTGAACTGAAGTTACTAAAGGCAGAAAATAATAGGATGCTGTAAGAAGGGCATCTCTTTCACGAGCAGGTAACAACTAAATGGTTGTAACGCGTAAATCAAGATGGAAAAATAGAAAGAAGGGTATCAATCTCTTCCGCATGCGGCTTAGGCTATAGAAGACCAAATCAACGCCAATTCATGCAATCTGGAAAGTACAAGCAATTAATGTGTGATTCACTTGGTAGCGCCGCTGATCTTGATCTTACCAAATGTCAATGCTTGGTAAAACAACTAGTACTAGTACCTATTGATCAGTAATTCGGGGTACCAAAACGTACTTGTGCAATTAGTTGTTGTAATTTGAAGTGTCAAGCTAGCCATTCTAGTGATGATTGTTATCTGGAGTAAAACGAAGTCCACAGCACATTGTTCTACTTGCTATATGTCCCAAAAACAGTGTTACCAAGCCATTTTAGTAACTCCTTTGATTCGGTGAGCCACAAAAATGAAGTTCATACACGGGAGATGTTCAAGGGTCAAGACAGTGCAGGGAATTTTGGAGCCCAGAGAAGGTGAATATGATGTATGCACTCCTCAAACCAATTTAACATCATTTTAGCCAAATTGTCACATCCACATGTACTTTAGATAGTCGTCCATCCACATAGTTCAGTTCAGGTCTACGTAGCCTTTGGTGGAAGCTAGCTAGCCCATAAATAGTATCAGGCGCTCCATCATATAGCAAGTCACCGGTTAGCTTATTCACATCTCCTATCTTGAGACCTTCTCTTCTAAAACTACTGAACTGAAGTTAATGAAAACCCAAGGTTAATTTCCAATGTAATAAGCAATTCAGCATCAGCTGGGTGGATTTTTGGTAAGAAAGGAATCTCCGTCACATGCAGATTGGGCTGCTCAAGTACAAAATTACCTGAAGTCAGTTCATGCATCTTTTCTACTATTAAGTGCATGATGTCACAGCCCTCATGGATGCATGACGCACTTGAAGCTCTACCAACAAATACATTTTTGCAATCAATGAAGTTCCGTCGCCCCCAAAATATCATGTCACGTAGTAGAACCTATGAATCACAGGGATGCTCACAGTCGCACACACGAAATGAGCAAGTCACATGATGAACCGAGCGCCGCATTTTAGCCCGGTTCAAAAAAAAAAGCTCATGTCCTTCCTATTACCAAGTAGAGTACAAGATTAGCGGAAATCAAGATGGAGGCAGAGAACACCAAATCAAAGTCAAATTCGTGTGATCTGGACAGTACGATCAGTTAATCTGCCATTTACTTGGTTGCCACGCCTATCTTGATCTTGTCAAAAGTCAATATGCTTGGTAAATTGTTCAGTGATTCATGGTACCGAACTTGTGCATTTAGTTGACGGTGCAATTTGAAGTGTCAAGCTACCCATTCTAGTGATTGTTATCTGGAGTTAAAAGAAGTCCTCAACAAATTAGTGCTTAATATATACTCCCGCCGCACCCATAATATAAGATGTAATATTACATCTTATATTATGGGACGGAGGGAGTATGTCCTAAAACTATGTTACCAAGCCATTTCTGTTCTACTCCCTTTTATCGGTGAGCCACAAAAATGAAGTTGATATATTGAAGTTATTCAAGGGTCAAGACGGTGCAGGGAAATTAATGGAGCCCAGTGAAGGTGAATATGATATATGTACTCCTCAAACCAACTTGCAACATTATTTTAGCCAAATTGTAACATGGAGTAGCTTACATTAGATAGTCGTCCATCCATATAATTCAGTTTAGGTCTACGTAGCCAGCCTATAAATAGTATCAGGCGCTCCATCATATAGCAAGTCACTGGCTGGCTTATTCACATATCTTTTCTTGAGACATTCTCTTGATCCACATATCTACCTACCTCTCTAGCTAGGCATTCTCTTGATCCACATATTTACCTACCTCTCTAGCTAGAAACAAAGCTTGCTCTCGGCAACAATGGCTGCAGGTGGAGCTTCTCTTATTGGTGCTGCTGTTTTCTCCGTGCTGATCATGTCTTCCCTGGGGGATCCGATGCCTTTATGCAGCGACTGCGAGACACTGTGCCGTACCAACTGCACCGCGGAGGCTGAAGCCAATTGCGCCAATTACTGCAACAACACCCAAGCAACAGCAGGGCACTGCGAAGGTTGCATGGGCGCCTACTTCGGCCAGCACTGCAATCCCGAGTGTCTTAAGAATTGCAGCAACGGCTGCAAGAGGAAGGTGCTTCCGACGCCTTTATGCAGCGACTGCGACACGGTATGCAGTACCAAGTGCGACGAGGAGCTTCAAACCACCTGCAGCGAATACTGCGACTTCAGCCGCAGCGGTCTGGCGGACTGCCAGCGTCAGCTCTTCAAGCGGTGCAATGCAGAGGGTACCTGCTGCAGTAGCGACGGCACATGCACTTGTGACTGCGAGACCGAAGCTCGAAAGCAGTGCGTGGGCGTCAGCGACAACTCCAATAATTGCGAAGTTTGCAAGCGCAGCCAGTTCGACCAGGACTGCCATCCCACCTGTAACACCGACTGCAATAGCAACTGCAAGAAGGAGAAAGGGTGCCGCGGGCACGCATAGGGAAAACATGTAACTGGGGGCCCTGCATTGCGTAGGAAATAACATGGCTCCTTGTAGTCGTGCGTAGATTTCGATTTCTGTAAACGCCACGACCTGGTTTTGTGGGATGGCACAGGAGGAGTATGGGTGGTGGCGCATCACCCCCAGCTTTTGGCCGAGGATTTATATTCTGTATTTCTGTTTATGTTTTCTGAACAATGAATCGCAATGTGAAATTATGGTTGATTATGGTTGTTCAATGTTCCTTCTTCCATAGAGCTTGTGTGTGTTGATTTGCTTGTATACATCAGCTTGTCAATCAAAGTATGCGTTTGTGTGTCGTTGTACTATCCAATAATACTGGAAGGTGATGCGCCTTCGCCGTGCCATTAACTCTCTTTCCTTGTTGAGGAAACTGTATTTTTCTATGTAAATCACCTTTTTACTGATGATTAGAATGCTTGCAACCCCGCATTTATAGGACCGTTTTTTCTACCCAAGTCAAGGCCTGTATGAATTAGCCACCTCAACACTATGTGTGCTTGTTTTCAAACATCCTGAACATCTTTAGTGATGGGTACTCTGTCTTCACTTTTACTCTCTCTCTCTCTCTCTCTCTCTCTCTCTCTCTCTCTCTCTCTCTCTCTCTCTCTCTCTCTCTCTCTCTCTCTCTTGTGGATACTTGTACTCCATGTTAAGCACTGATTCAATTCAATTTCGTTAGATAGCCATGACCGTACCGGCGACTCCACCATGGATTTCCACATCAGCATCCTCGACCACAACACCAGCAGCCTATCGTGGGTCAACGGCGAGAAGCAGTTACCGAATGAGGTCGGTAGTGAGGCCCAAGGCGGGGCTGGGGCATGGGCGCGCAACTTCTCGCACGACGTTCGTTCAGGGACGGCTGCTTGTACATCCTTTGAAACCTCACCGTGTTCGACCTGCGCACCACCGACTACTTTGCGCCCCATGGCGACCACCGCGAACCCGCAGCCGAGTCGACGGAAAGGCTCGAGCTGATACAGAGCGTTGATCACTTGCTTTATTAGGAGGCTTTAGCTACTATTTCTTCTTTCTAATTTTCGCATGTAAGCAATGGTGCACAGTATCTTTCCGAGGGTTTTATTTGAGGATGCGTATTTTGATTCACTAGTCGACAACCCGTGCATCCGCACGGTCTAGCCTATGATTTTTTTTCTTATACTAAATTAGTATACAATGTATTTTTCATAAATTTTAAATCTCCATCTAAGTCAAGCTCCTCATTTATTTTGCCAAAGTGCTCCGAAAAAAGTAAGTTGATTTGATAAAATCTCATCTTATCACATTATTCATGCAAATACCAGAACTGGAAAATTTATTGCATTTATCTATCTAGTTATACTAACATTATTCATGCAAATACCACAACAGCTTGTCAAAGAGTTTTAGATAAAGTATCGTAGACATTTGCGATGGCTCTCAAAATGCAACTGTTTATTTTAATTTTAGAGGAAACAAAATTAAGTATAACTAGATGATACCCCGCGCGTTGCGGCGGGAACCCTTGATAAGAATGGTTGCTTACACTACAGAGAAACAATCGAGAATAGCAAAATAATAAAAATAAGTATTAAATATTGTGATCACTAATTAAAATTTGAATAGTACATTAAAAATGAGCAATCATATAGAGAAAGACAATGTTTATCATAAATCTGGTAACATGCAAAGGGAAGGAAAGATGCACATAAGAAAAAAATACTGAAGTATGATAAAAGGGGTTTAATACATATCTAGTGTATTGTAGCGTACAGAAGCCAAACAATTAAAAAACTATGTGATTTCAAATAGTTGTATGAGTACGGTATAACAAACAACATAAATGCAGTGGATCATATTCTGAAGAGAAACATGGAGATATTCCTACCCTGCAAATTATTTAAGAATGAGCAATCCAATGCCTATTAAAATATTTTTGATTGTGCATAGAGTTTGAATAATATAGTGGGCAAAAAGTTGCAGGAAACAGAAAGAAATAACAAATTGAAATTGGTGAAGCAAAATACATAGTTTGTACACGATTTAAACTAAGAACTCAGAAAATCATAGACCGGTACTTTAGCTCAGGGATTGAACGACGCCTTTCATCAGCATAATATGTGTTTCTATGTCTTGTTACAGTTATAATTGTAGAAGTGCATACTCTAGTCAATACAACCAAAAGACCGATCTGATGAAAGAGACTAGACAGCACATTATACGTAAACACTCCCCCTCATGTGTCTCTCCTTCAGGTCTAAACATGGACCGAAAGTGGATTGCAATTTAATTGCGCCAGCCGAGTCTTGAACTCAAGACCTCTTGGCTCTGATACCATGTAGAAGTGCATGCTCTAGCCAATGCAACCAAAATACCGATCTGATGAAAGAGACTAGGCAGCACATTATACGTCAACAATAATAAAATCATAATTAACTCAAATGTACAAACCAGTTATAATATAATATGTTCCAAATAAAGTCGATCGCAGGTTCTCCTTTAATAACCTTGGTAATGAAATAATATGTGTTTCTCTATCTTGTTACAACCTGAAATAATACAAACCAGTTCAAGGAGGAAGACACGTTGGCTGCATCTTTGGATTTGAGTTGAAAGCAAGGTGAAATGATAGAGGATGTCATCGTAGGAATTAATGCTAAAGTGGCATCCAAACAGGTTTATCTAGGAAATCTGCTAGGAGAGAAAATATTCGTGATCTACTCTGAAATGTAGCCTTGGTCAAAGAACAAATTGAAAATAAATGAACGAAGCTTACATGTGTTGTAGTCAGACGATATGAGGGCAGAATGCATGCCACTTTGTCTTTCCTGATCGGCAATGCAGCATAATTTGATCGCCAATTTCAGCTCTTCAGGAAATTAAGCGTACAGTACTGACGACACCATGCAAAAATGTCTAAGCAGTACTCCAATATTTTCTTCTTTAGCCTATCAACAAAGCTTGATTAAGCTAGGTGCAGGCAGTCTTACAATCTTTCTAAATCAGAGCAATTAAAAATATGAAAAATAGCATAAAGTAAAAAATGGCATCTGAATGCCCACCGTAGTTTCCTGAAAAATGTAATGGCATGTGAAGTGTAGGATTTTGCTTGTAACACTAAAACTTATTTATGCTCTAGACTGCAGTCGCGAAAGAATTCCAGCCGAATAAGAAGCGGCACCTGACATTTGGTAGTCTGCAACTCTACATCGTGCCATAAGGAGAGAAGATTTGCTTGAGATATATATGCCTGCTCAAAAACAAAAATTGTTTAATCAATATGCAGGAGAGGGGACGCATTGGTACCCAGACATGACGGCGCCGTAGTCGCGAGAGCTTGAGTGGAAGACAGCCACGAAGAACCCCCTGCCTCTACCGAAGGAACGTATGCCACTGCCTATAATTCAACGGCATCGCCTCGTAGATCTACTCTGTGTTGACTGCTTTCTCTCGCGTCTCACCGCCGCCAGGGAATCACGATGGACGCACATGAGAGCAAAGGAGCAGGAGGTACCTGGAGGAGCCATGGACTGGGATTAGAGCGTTGTACTGACGTGAGAGGGAGGGAGAGGTCATCAGTCCCCAACCACACCTCGCAACCATTGACAACCCATCGCTTCGCTCACCCGTAGCCGCTCGTACCATGGGAGAGCGATATTGGGAAAGAATGGGAGATAAAGATCGCAAAGGGGAAGAGACTGGGCAGGGAGAAGAATGGTCGTGAGGTGTGGTTGGGAACTAATCGGTTGATCACCATCCCTATTAAAACTAAATAATTTTAAGAAAAATTGCTCACATGGTGTAGTGATGTGGAAGCCTACATGTCAAGATAATTGGTTGTAGTGGGTTGATGATGTGGATAGGCTGCATGTTAAGAGAAATAGGATAGTGGGGATGAACTATTTAGGTATTATAGATGCATGGCCACTCCTTAAAATTAATTGCTTGAAATTAATTATGCAACTTATTTCTACAGATGTTGAATTAATTAGAAGATATTCTGTTCAAAAAAATTAGAAGATATTCTGCTGCTTTACAATTAACGATGGAATACTGTTTATCTGTAGCGGCTATATGGCGCCCTTCTCAAGACAATAACTGAAAGAATGACATTGGGACGCAGCTTCAACTTGGAAGGGCTGAGCCAAACATGCTTGCTGCGATTCACATGTTTGTGCACACCAAACAGGAGGACAACAACATTGTACGTGTAGTCGAATCATCAATAGTTCTGTAAGTTGTGTTTAGTTTAAAAAATATGTAAATTTCATAACTTGGTCATAATATTTTACTCTAATTCCCATGTGAATCTAGGTTCTAACACAACCATGTTGGCCGACATAAACATGAACTGCTACCTTTTATGGACTGAGGAAAGAGCAAAAATCATGCTGATGATATATAATTTCCTTCTCTTATGGCCAGGGCGGTCATGTATTTCCTCAATGATGGTCGTGGACTGATAATAAAAAATCCAAGTGATCTTTAAATTATACTGTTGTTTCTTTATTAACAGAATCAAGTTATTCATTGCTTCTTACAATCCATCCGTCATCGTGATTAGCAACACTTTGTTTCGTAATTCTTGTAGTCCTACATGCCTTGTCATGCAATTTATGTACTCCAACTACTGCTTGTCCGTTCCTCAACTATTCCGAACGCTGTCATGCCCATGGCCTGCCCTGTTTATGCAGTCTAGCTTGCATATGGTAGTCAACTCCAAGCAACTAATGAGAAGCGAGACTTTTCTAGCATTTTTTATCCGCTGCTCGGTATGATTATACTACATATTTTGATATTTGTAATCGACTCCTCGGACTCGACACTCTGTGACACGTGCATGCTGCTCTTCATCATGGACGACCTGAGAGAATAGATGATCAGTGCTTCATATTTTTCATCCAATTGAAATAAATCCTTAGATAATCCAATATTTTTTAGTGCATTGCTCTTTTTTTTCCTCCTGACTTTAGGTTCTTTCCTATGCTAGCACTTGCTTATGATATGCTAGCATGGCTAGCATATGGAAGCAGTGCACCTGATGAAATCTCAAGAGCGAGAGAAGAACCTTGAGAGTATATTGAAGGGGCAGACGTGGGGAAGCCGCTGCTTGCCTGCTCGGCATCCCTGGTACCCTATTCGATCCCATTGGTGCTCGCTATTGGTGCTTCCCTTCTCACGTCCGAAACTAAAATCGAAAGTAGCTAAGTCCCTCACCTCAACAAAGGCAGTAAAGGAAGCTAATTGTTTTAGAGTAGGAGGTTTGGAGCGTGATCACCGTCGCCGTTGCGTGTAAGATTTTGCAATGCTTGCGGCCCGCCCAGCTTCGAGCATATGCAACACTGTCGAACTGCTCTCGTGGAACCCGGCCCCGGACACGGACGACTCTATGTAGCTCCCACATTGCACACCCATCTGCAGCATCAACTGCCACTGGTTTTCTTGGATGAGACTTGGATCTTTGTTGTATTGGGGGCAGTGATATGCGCCGGTGCGCCGGCGGAAATTTCGGCCGGTCGCACCGCGACCATACGATTCGTTTAAGTTAGAGCCATAGGATCTGCATGTATAGCCTTCCCAATCGCTAACTGCTTCGTTAGAGAGTTGTAAAAAAAAACTGCTTCGTTAGAGCAACAAAGGAAAAGCCATGGCGCCCCATCGCGTGTAGCCAATAGTCCTTAAGGCAGCCAGCTCGCCGGTGTTCTCGCCGCTTGCCTCAACGCTGGTCGCCACCCTCGTCGCCGATGCTCGCCCTCATAGAACCTGTCCTCACCGGTTCCAATAGTACGTTGTCGCCCCTCGTAGCAAAACCGTGCTGCCCGACGTCGCTGTTGTTGCAGCACCTAGCCGCCACCGTCACCGTCGTAGCACGTCCATCGAAGCACCACCATACCGCTAGCTGCAGCTCTCAGTGTCACCGCTCGCACCTCGGTTTGAAGCTTTTTCTCACGTCCGTTGAAGCTTTTATCCACCCCGCAGTTGAAGCTTTTCCCCGCACCGGTTGAAGCTTTTATGCATGCCCGTTGATGCTTTTTTTATCGACGCTCGCTGCACGGGGTTGCACAAACGATGGCCACCAGTCAACGCCATGTAGCAAAAAACTTCGCCGGTCGTAGCCAAAACAAACGACGGTTGCAGCAAAAAAAAATCATTGCCGCCATCGACCAACACCGCTGTGCATGCATGTAGCAAAAAAAGTCACTGGTGGCAGCAAAAACAGGCTACGGTTGTAGAAAAAACGTCGTTGTTCCAACAGAACAAACTCCGGTGGTAGCATTTTTGGGTGCTAGTTCCAGCAAATCTCCCTGCCGGTTCTAGAAAACTTGGTCGCCGGTTGCAACATCCTGTTAGCCCTGTCGCAGCTCCAGGTTGTGGCTTGCTCCATCGCAGGACGCGGCCGTTGCTCTGCGGCAGCGCACCTGCATCTTCTGGTTGAGACTTTTGTCGTCGTTGGTTGTAGCTTTTGGGTCGCCGGTTGCAGCATCGGTGGAGGAGCATGTTTTGGGTTTGGTTGGGGAAAGAAGATGCTTGCAACGATGGGGTAGGAGATGCTCATGAAAACAGCAAGGGGTCGCGCCGCTGATGCTAGCGAGCTCGTACTGCGGGAGACGGGATGGGATCAGACGGAGGCGGAAGGAAGAAGAAGCAGGGGAAAAGGAAGGAAAAAAATGAACAAGAGAAGGAAAATGTTTGGATCCACTGAGCGTGTGCGTGCCAGCGTGTCTCGCGCATGAAAAACGGAAGCGACCGGCCGAGCGCTTTGGCCGGCGCTCCGGCCCCAAACATTTACCATTGGAAGAAAAGAGGAGGAGGTACCATGTATTCTGGTTGTGGAAACAGGCTTGGCAGGGGCGCACCAGATTGAATCTATACGTGAAAGGAGAGGAACGTGGTTTTTTTTTGGAGGGAAAGAGAGGAACGTGGTGATGGTCTTCTTTTTAGGAAACGTGCTGATGTTCCTGGTTTCTTGTGAGACATGGTCTCTTCTAAGGAAACTATTTTTTTTTCTGATGCAAATTATGTAGGTTGGGTCAGGTTTACGTTTAGATTGGACTTTTTTCGCGACTGGGGTAACGTACATCGCATGGTTAAGATAGATCAATTACATAGATCAAACGACCAAGAATGATTAAGATATTTTTAATGATGTGAATTAACATGGAGCTTCGTATAATGCCTCCAATTAGTAAATAATGATAATAATATATAAGATTGGGGCAAAGTTTCAACCAATAACAATTCTTATTAGTATGTGTTCTGCGATACAAAAGTAAGACCTGATATGTTCCAAGAAATATTTTGTGAGACATATTTGGATAGGAGCGTGTGGATTTCTTTGGGTCATATGAAACTATAGGAATGCCATGGATTTTAACAGACAAACTCGTATAAATTTTTTGCAGGTTATCTATAGGGCCACTGCTTGGATCAGTATGTGGTCGTTACTCGCTCATGTGGAAGCAAGGGAGACTTTCGTTATTGTGTCTACCCAATGGGAGATGGTAGCTCTGGATATCTACAGCCGGTTTGAATGAGGGTCCAGTAATAAGATGGATGTTTAGTAATGTCGTTCTGTTTTCACCGGTTGTGGCATATTATTATTTTTTATTTTTCTTCAGCTCTGAGCGAGCTTGTTTTGAAAGACTGAAACACAGACTTCTCGGTCACTTTGCTTAATAAAGGGGATGCATGCATCAGTCTGATGTAGAGGCCGGGAATAATCCTTATTTTCTGAAAAAAAGACTAAGAAATATTTCCCCGCCTAAGGGCATCTGCAACGTTGACCCTAAATCTGCTCCCGCAGTATCCATCCGTGGACCGAAGGGACCAATTCACGGACACGGATGCAGAAGACGACCATTCAAAGCTATCCGCAAACATTTCAAATATGATTTAAAATAATCAGACAAATTTAAGCAGCCACATCAGACTTCATTCAAGTTCGGAGATAATTATATTTACATATACGAATGATATTTTAGACGTTTAACTGAGTACTAAAAAAACATATAGCTTGTACTGGAAGACCACCGTACCTCGTACACGTCGCCGCCCTGCCCGGCCGCATCACCATCACCGTCAATGTCATCGTCATCGTCGTTCCTCTAGCAGCGCTAGGGCGCCGGTGGCCCTCGGCATCCTTGTCCGGCCGCAGTCTGCCGCTCGCGGAGGAGCCGCTCTGCCTCCTTCTGCATGGTGTGTTGGGCCGCCACGACCAATGCTGACGGCGCCCGTGGAGCTCTGGCGGCAGCCTTACCCCTGTCGGTGTTGGCGGAGGAGTCGCTAAGCGACCATTCCAAGGCGGCGGCACCGCCAGGTTGTCGTCTCCACGGTGGTGACGGAGTTGTCCAGGGCCCAGGCGGTGGTGCGGCCTGGGTCGTTGTGGACCCATTCCGGTAAGCATTAGCTGTACCACACTGACATTTTTAGTCCCCACTTAAATTTAAATTTTTTCATGGTTATTTTATGCAGTTTTCTCTTAAGCAATTATATATGGTGTACTTCATAATATACAAATTACTTTTCTAATCTGCTCGTGTTTATTTGAAACACATCAAGTATGGACTGCCTCATCATGATATATGAATTACTAAGAGAAAGAAAACTAACAAGTGACATCTGCTCTCTTTTTACTCGGATCACCTAGTAGTGTATTGCTTGATCCTGTTAAAGTTACATACATATTTTGAGTGCTTGAAATCATGTGGGATAAAAGCATCGGTCCTAGTATTTTTAAATATTCAATCTGCCACGGTCTTTGTTACTGTTGTCGATAAAAGTTCATGACCAAAACTTTGAGGAGTATCAAACTGTTGTACATGACTGAAACACAGAGCAGCAGAGATTGTTAGCACAACACGTATCTATTTCAATTGTAACACGATACAGACTATTGCAGCACAATGGAATTTTGAGTATTGAACCCATGGTCTCAACTTAGTAGATCTTTTGCAGATCACTTGGCTCCTCCCGGATTAGTCGAAACCAAAACTAAACTGCAGCTCGTGTCCACGGGAAGTAAGGAAACCACTAGGATGCATCTCCTGCACCTCACCTGCGCGGTCCCTCTCGTCTGCGTTGCGCTAGGACGACCAGCATCACAAATTCAGTGGCTGAGCTAATGGTGGGTGGCGCTCTATGGTCGTATCTGCGGTGGTTCACAGAGGAGGACGTGAACTCCCAAATTTCGTCTCTGCATAAGCAGGTGCGCTTTTGATTCAGGCCTTGGGGACACGATATCACAATTGTCTTGGTAATAGTGCCTTGCAATCCTCCCGTTATGATTGACAGCATGAGCAAAGAGTAGTAGAGCACTTCAATTTTCTGAACAAATACTCAAATTCGATGAATTCTGAACAATAACTATGAATAATAACTGCATTTGCCTTTTTTTTAGACAAATAACTTCATGCCTAAAAACCCTCATATGCCAACAGCAGTCCTGAAACTCTCAATGTGGAAGGTATGCTTACAACACCATTTACAGTTTTTAGTTCAAGTTTGGGGGTTGGGGATGCAAGGATTGGTAATCCACCACTGACTGGACTGAGTCCTTAAATTGGAATTATATGCAGTTCACTTTTTTGCCAGCCAGCATAGAAAGGAAGTGAAGGCGTTTGCTTAAAACTGCAGGATATCACCGGAAGTCTATAAGGATTTATGAATCGCAACTCATCAGAACCATGGGAATAAATAGGGGACAACTGCAGGATATCACTATAAGTATAATGAATTGCAACAACCACAGTCTAGAAAATACAAAAGATACATATAAACTGTGATACTTCATCGACAAACAGAATGAGGTTTGTAGCCTTTCAAAGAGTATAGAAGGCTGTAGAGTGAGAGCAATCATCCATTCCCACAAAATTCTGTAGAGACCTCGGAATGGGTGGTACTTGGACGTCTACAACACCCTCAAGCATGCGCACAACATGACCCATCATTGGCCTGTGATCCTCATCATCTTGAATGCACCAGCATGCAGTTCTGCAAGCTCTGGTCAGCTGCTCCAAATCCGCATCGCCCGCCAGCCTACTGTCCAGCAGGCACACAACATCCCCTTCATTCACCTTGACCGCAGCAAAGATTGGGAAGTAGGTAAACTCCCCTTCCTTGATTTTCTCCGAGTTCCTTCGCCCCGATATGATCTCAAGAAGCATCATGCCGTAGCTGTAGACATCTGACTTGTGTGTGATCGGAACCCCCGAGATCCACTCCGGCGCGAGGTATCCGATGGTCCCTCGCATCGTCGTCAGCGCCCTGCTGAAATCTCGACCCAGCAGCTTGGCCATGCCAAAGTCTGCAATTTTGGGACAGAAGTCTGCGTCAAGGAGCACGTTGTCCGGCTTCATGTCGCAGTGTATAATGCGGTCCGTGCACCCCTCGTGCAGATAGGCCAGGCCTCTCGCGGTTCCGAGTGCTATGCGGTACCGGAGCTCCCAGGGTAATTTTGAAGAACCCTTGGAAAACAGATGGGAATTCAAAGATCCGTTCTCCATGTACTCGTATACCAGCATCCTCGTACTTCTTTCCACACAAAACCCAAATAAACGGACAAGATTGATGTGTTGGATCATTCCAATTGTTTGCACTTCGGCTCGGAATTGCTTCTCTCCTTGACCAAGGTCTTTTAGCCTTTTGATAGCCACCATGGAGGAAGCTGCTGCTGGCAATGTCCCCTTGAAAACACAGCCGAAACCTCCTTCTCCAAGTTTTTCAGAGAAATTTCTCGTCGCTTTCTTCATCTGCGCGTCCGAGAAGATCATAAGGCCACCGCTACAATTCTCTGGTCTTTCTGTGAATATCTTCCTTTTGCTTCTCCACCAAACAAACAGAGCAACAAGGAGGAGGAGCAAAACACCCGTCACTGTTGGAATAAGAATTCCAATCTTGGAACCCGAATTTTCTTTTTGCTTAGCCGTGCGTATGTACAGATGCCCATCTGAACCAGGCATGATCCCTACAGTGAGTTTGTGCAGCTCCACAGACCACAGTAAGCATGTTCCATTGAAAGCATATGACGTACAAGAACAGTCACTGGAACAAATAGCTTCGCACTCTCTGATGCCTCTGACCTGCACCAACGACGGAGTTTCTGGAAATACAAGGACTTCATCTATGGGATGAAAAGAGATGTCTTGTTTAGCGGAAAGATTAGATAGACAATGTGGAGCTGCAACTCTCAAACAATATGACCGGATTTCGGCATATGGCACTACACAAATGCTGTCTGGGCCACAATATGCTGCATTACCGCACCGACTATATTGAGACCACAGCGCCGGACCACAGTCCCCTAGTTTAGCAGCACTGACAGTACCATCATCATGCAATTGTAGGTACAGATGTGCATCATTGAACATCAGAAAAGAGCCTCCATCCTCCTCATGAATGTCCATCCAGCTGGGAAAAGCATCAGAGTAATTTATATTGTCGGAAGTATCCTGCACAATAAACCCTCTGCTTTGCTCTGCATTTATCTTGAGAATAAAGCGATCAATCCAAACAAGAGAGACGTTCTTGCCAGTGACCCTATTAAATCCTAGCCATCCTCCAGGTAGCACTGCACCGACTGGGTTGTCAAAGCTTTGCCAGGACACCAGAGAGATATTCACTTGGTCTCTTACTACAAGATTTCCATTGTCAAGAAGTACTGCAACTGCAGAGATAGGTATACCGTCCGTACCAAGTGATGACCAAGCAAGTGAGGCCTCATCATTTTTTAGATATAGGCTTCCATTTTTGAAGAGTCCAAACGAAGCCTTATCTGTACAACCGGGCGAAAATACATCAGGCGCCCAAACTAGTAGAGGGCTGCAAGTTGATGAGTTCATGTACCATATGCCGAATGTGCAATCTGAATCGAAGCCCATCTTGAAGGAACCATATTTCGAGAGTAAGGACTGGTTACCACTCCGAGATTGGCCCGGAAGAAGAATATCCGTTGCGTCCACAGATTTGCACCCAGATGACAGAAGGACTGTGATCGTCAAGTAGAGAAGCGGCACCACAAAGGAAGACGATGAAGCCGTGTGCTTGCCTGGTTTCGCCATTTAGTACGAGACCCTCACTAATACTGTGGATGTTCTAGCTCGCCCGGTATCCCCCAACTCCCACCCAACTAGTACTGAATAGGAGAAGGTGAAATGTTGACTATGACCAAGAGGGAGGGATACCATTCCAAGTCAAGGATCGATGTCGGTCTGTTCTGGCGGGCGAAAGCACGTGGAATTTATGATGACTAACCTTATGGCAAGTCCTAATCATACAGGAAAATGTTGGATTCCCTCACCCTAGGACAAAGAGTAGCCTAGATTTTCTCTCTGGGCCATGAGTTGCCGAATAGAAAAGGCAAGGTGGTTGGCTTGGAGCCAAGCACTTTGCTGAAGAAACAGCCAACTGATAAGGACGGCGCTGGTACGTGTTTCTGTTTAGTTCACAACTCTGTCTGTCGTTAGGTGCTTCAGTCCTCTCTTTTGGCGTGGAAAATTCTCGTGTGGACAAATAATTCCTATGAGTTTTCAGTCCCTGTGAGGTACGCATCGTTGTCTCCATATCAGAATTATAATGTAACATATTATTCACTTGAGTCTGATTTTTAGAGATAACCTAAAGCTCGCTGCTTGCAGATGGATAGCCCGCAAAAAAAGGAGAATTTGAGGGGAGATAGCCTGCAAAATTTTGTGCTCTCAGTATCATGTCAACCCTGAATACAGGTTCTTATGGTCGATCAGGTAGTGTCAACAGTATGATAACATGTCCATTAATAAGATTTGTACTTTGGGTGGACATATAATTTCTTTCCGGAGGTCACACATCCCGCTCCCCCCGCTCCCCTTCCCTTCCGCCTAGGGTTTCCGCGCCGCCGCTCGCCTCCCCCGCACCCCCGCTCCTCCCTCCACCTCCCCCCGTCCCTGTACCCCGAGCGAGGCGACCGGGGGGGGAGGGGGGGGGGGGGGGGCGACGCCGCTCCCCTCCCGCGCGCCCCCAAGCTCCTCCCGCCGCCGCCGGCGCGCGCCACCGGGCCTTGCCCGCGTGGTGCCGGCAGCGGCGGGCCTGCCTATCCCCGCGCGCGGCCTCCTTTGCTCGGGCGATGGTGGCTGGCGGCGGTGTTCTTCGGCGGCCGATGGTGCGTCCTGGCGATGGGGTCCGGCGGGCGCGGGCGATTCTGATGCGGGGCGCGCGGTGGTGCGGCTAGCCGCCGGCCTCCGCTCCGCCCAGATCTGGGCTCTTCTGGGCCCCAGCTGGGTTGGGGCGGGCCGGCGTTCCGGCGTGCGGCGGCGTGGTTCCCTGGGGTGGTGGTGTGGCGTCGAGGGATGTGGGTGGTGGCGACTTCGTCCACTGATGTGCTGCAGCGTGGCGGCAGGGGTTGTCCGGATCCTTTGGGGTCCGGACGGGCCTGTGCGGGCCTGGTAAGCTCATGTCGTCACGTCCGGTCGGCTCCGCGTCAGTGGTGGTGGCAGTCCCCTCCCATCGGCTGAGTTGCGGCTGCCCCCGAGCCCGTTGGCCCCTCGTCCCTCCTCCAGGTCTCGTGCCGGTGGCTCAGCGAGACGGCGATGATGGTTCAGTGACTATGGTGGCACATGTTGGTGGGCGGCAGTCCTGGTGGAGCACTTCCGATCGTCCGGGGTGGTGGTGGTTGTTTGGGTTGGGAGAAATCCCTGGTGGCTCGTCCATCACCGACGCGGTGACGCCTGCGGGCGCCGCCGGACCTTCCTGAAGGGTGTCGGATCTGCCCATTCCCCACTGCCCTCTGCGTACCAGTGGAAACCCTTGGACCTGTCCGGGCAGCAGCGGCGTCGTCGTCGCATTCCTTCCTGAAGGTGCTGCTTGGTACGCGACGCCTCGGAGTGCTAGAAGCGCGGTGGTACTTCTCCGGTGGGTGCAGCGGTCACTGGTCATCTTTGTTTCGTCGACCTGCCGTTGTCGGCATTTGTTTCTTTTTCTTTTTCTTTTTCTTTTTCTTTTTTTTTGGCGTGCTTGTGCTGCTTCCGCCCCAGCACCTATCGTTGGTTGTATCGGATGGTTGCTTTGTAATACAAAGCGGGGGAAAATCCTTTTTCTCATATAATTTCTTTCCACCGACTACGCATTAGCAACTTGATAATTTACAGTTAGTTATCTCGTGCACTGACCCTGCGACTCATTTTTTTAAGGGAAATTTTTTGCCTGCTGCACTGCAGGGGGGCACAATCCAGACGATCAAGGTGGCTCGAGACTGGGTAGGGTAGGGGTGCAAGGCAAGGGCTGATGATCACACCGATTGTGCCGAATGAGAGTCCTTAAACCGAAGCTATAGGCAGAAGAGCAATCAATTCTGCACAACTTGTGACGCGTATTATTGCATTTGGGCCTAAGTTAACTCAGTGGCCATTTGCTGGCTAGATCAACCTAGGCTGCAAATCTTATGTGCTGTTAAGTTCTAATTTGCTTGACAGTTTAAGACCATGATTTATAAGGATATCTATAGTACGTTTTTTAGGGGAACATATATCGCGAGGGCTATATCTTATATCTTGCCTACAGGAGACGATATTCCGTGTCATAGTAGGCATTTGCTACATGGGCTAGCCCAATATGACCAGTTTTAGGAAGCTTCTATTGCCGGTTTTAGAAGCTTCTACATGTTTTTTGACTGGTTTACTGTGTTTCTTCATTGGTTTCCTTACTTTTTTTTCTATTTTTCAACACATGACTACTTTTTCAATATGCATTGTACATTTTTCATATACATGTGAAACCTTTTTTGATAGACGCTGAACCTTTTTTTAAAATACATAATCTATTTGTTTTCAAGCACATGTTTTGAATATATTTTTATGTTAAAAATTTCTCAAATACAGGTTGAACCTTTTTTTAAATGGCACGAACCTTTTTATTAACTATTTACACTGTATAAACATTTTTTTTAATGTCATGAACACATTTTATATAACACATGCATATTTTATTGAATGGTATGAAAAACAATTGAATTGAACAAACTTTTTTTACTATGTATTAACATTTAATAAAAATATCAGTAACATCTTTTGAAATCTGTGATTTCTTTAAATGTCAACAACTTTTTTTGAATGCTATCAAAAAAATTAAAAGTTGTGTGGTGTTTTTAACTGCATGAACATTGTTTAATGTGCGATGAACAAGTAATTAAAATTTTAAAATATATTATATATTTTAACATACTCCAATGTAAAAAGGAAAACAACATACGTAACACAGCTGGGCAGGCCCACCATAAGTTTGCTTGAGGCAAGGCTATGTTCTATATTGTGTCAAGCGAGATATAAAAAGCACCCAACATATATAAAAAATGGCCCAAACCCTATATGGCACCTTCAGCGCCGTTCAAAGCCTAATTGGCCAAATGGCGCACACACCCCCCACCCCCCACGCCCCTCTGTGTTGGGCCGGCCCATTTATCCTTTTTCAACAAGGACATCTCAACACTCGTGCCTATTAACTACTCTCTTTTCATTTTCTCCCTTTTCAGTTCACGGAGGCCCCTGGTTTTGGGAAGCTTCCCAAATCGGTTTTCCTACTTCGCTGAATGGTTTTTTGGATGGTTCTTATTCCTTTTTATTTCTTTTTTATTCTTATTTTTATCTTCCTTTACTTTTATTTTTTCCTTAAATGTGTGAATTATTTGCAAATTCGTGAACATTTCTTTATAAAAATAGATCTTTTAAAGAAATCTTAGACATTTTATAAATATCGATGAACTTTTCCAAAATTCATGAACTTTCGAAATTCATAACTTTTCTTCAAAAACAATGAACTTGTTCCAGAATCGTGAACTCTTTAACAGAATCGGTGAACTTCTTTCAATTTCGTGAACTTTGCTTCAAAATCGATGGATTTTATTAAAATTTGTGAACTTTTCTTCAAAATCGATGATTTTTTTTCTCAAAATTGTGAAATTTTCGTCAAACTGATAAACCTTTTTTCAAAACTGATAATTGTTTTCCAAATATCTATGAACATGGTCAAACGGTCTATGGAACGATCGAATTAGAGATTTTTTTTGTAGCAGACCAGCTGTCGAGCGAGCGATCCAGCTATTGAGCGATCAAGTAGCGAGCTCTCATGCTAATGAGCCGGCCCAAAGAGAACGCGCACGTGAGTGCCAGTACAGCAACCCAGCGCTCGTAGCGCTGATTAAGAGCTGCCTCTTATTGGTGGCCTGGTAGCGTTAAATAGGATATGCTCCGCCTGATAGCCAGGAAAAATGGGCCGGCCCACTTTTCCATGAGTTTTTTTAGTTATTTATTTGTTCTCTTTGTCTTTTAATCGTTTCTATGAAAAAATTGGTTGTACTTTTTAGGGTGCTAGATATTTAATAACATTTAAATACTAATTTTTTTTAAAAATTGTTTAATATTTATAGCTGTGGGCACCACCAGGTGTGTAGCCAAAAAAATCATGATAAAGGCGGACAATATTATAATTATTTTCTCACATTATGTCCACCTATAAATATTTATACTCCATATCAATGCCTTTACTATTTTTTTACTTGAGCTCATTTATTAGTTGATTTTTGTATAAATTTCTACTATCAAAGATTAGTTTATCTTTCCTCTCATAAAGAAGATACATCAATTTGGGAATTCTAAGCTCAATGAAAGTAGGGGTACCCTTATTTTTTGATTTGATGCATTTATTCTACATTTAATAACTACATCACTATTTGATTCGCAAGTACTATTACACATTTGATATGTGCTTACCTTTAGCAAAAAGAACAAATAGACCATCATTAAGGCGTATCATATCAGTATGATTTCCTCCCATGTGCCGTGCATATATAGATATGTAGAGTCTCGTGTATTACATCAACACAGCAACGCCTAGGTTCATACAAAGTGTAAACTACAATGGCAAGCGTTGCAACATCCTTAGCTATGGTTCTCATTGTAGTTGTCGCCATGTCCTATGGCCTCCTCGCCACCCACGCCGACATCAACTTCATCGCTCGCACATGCAAGAAGACCAATAACTTTGCATTGTGCATGGCCGTGCTAAGGGCCAACCCAAAGAGCGCCCAAGCATCCACCGAGCATGACCTCGCCAGCATTGCTCTGCAAATCGCCACCAACACCACCCGAAAGAATGCCGCGGCCATCTGTGACCTAGATTACAAACACCAGGGCACACCCGAGGCACCAGTGTGGCATGTATGTGTCAAGGCACATGTCCTTGCTGCAGCCGACCTCATCGCCGGTGCCGGCCCCAGCTTCCACGTTGGGGACTACGCTGATGTGTTGAAGATTGTGTCTGAGGCGAAGGGCGCAGGAGATACATGCGAGAACGCATTCAAGGCGATCCACAAAACGTCTCCCGTGACCGACATGGACCGTCAGACGACGGAGCATTGCGGCCTCGCCGGCGACCTCATCCGCCTGCTCCTCACCAAATGATCTATAATAGAACATTTCTCGGCTTGTCTATTCCTCTCAGTAATAGATATATTTTTCTTGTCGAGAAAAAAACAGAGAATAATGTAAAGTGTTCCTAAAATATGTTTCTATAGACATTTAACATTTTCTAATGCATGATTAACATTTTAAAAAATATAAAGTGTTTCTGTAATATATATATATATATATATATATATATATATATAGAATATTTAGAAGTATATACAAAAACAATGTGAAAGAAAACAGAAATAGCGAGCGCTTTGAGGACCGTGGCCTCCCGCGGCCGGTCCAGTCTCGCGCTCTTCAGGCGAGACTAGCTTCTGTATTGCACGAAGCGAGACATAGCCTCGCCCTAGGGCATACAAGACATATTACCGTTTGGTACCATATCGCCCTAGGATGGGGCCCAGAAGCAAATCACAACTTAGCCTGGGGCCTATGTGCTCTGTTTGCATCGCGGTAGGCTTTTCTTTCCTAGCAAGCTGTCGAACAATTTCATAAAAAAAACCTGAATTTTGCCAAATCATCAATGTCATGATGAAAACACATTTTAATGTCTAGGCAAAAATTTTATTTTTCTTTCTTTTCCCAGATCATCATCACGAAATGAGCAAGTAGGTTAAAACATAAGCAATTTTTTTGCAGGGGAAAAACTAAGAAAAGTTTGTTGACAAAAATTCAGATTTTTTTTGTATTTTACAGTTCATACCAAGTGTATGTGCAACCGGGATTAGACGACAGTTTCGGTCTCAACATGATAGAGTTGTTCCTTTCTCTGTTCTTAATTGTACATAATTGTTCTTCTTGACCAACTTATCAATCAGTGTTCAATGATAAAATTTAGGTGGTGGGATTGCCATGTCCAGATACACTTCGTATCAACTTTGATTGTCTTCATTTGTTACATTCTTGAAACAAAATTCCGACTCATGGAAAGCACAACGGGAGTACATTTATTTGTTGATTTGCAAAAAAAATGTATATTTATTCACTAATGAATTCGGGAGACTTAGAGTACTCGATCCTTCATTCATTTATTTGATTTCTTATTACACTCCATATAGCAAAATGAATAAATATATTGTGATTAAGGCAGATCATATCATAAGGATTTTCTCGCATGCCGTCCATATTATAAAAGTATATACTTCATGCCACTACATCAGTTTGTTTTTGCTAGAGCACATTTATTAGTTGATTTTGGTATAATTTTTTGTATCAACATCTATTTTACCTCTCATGAAGAAGGTATATTAATTTACACTTATTTGTCGATTGGATGCATTGGATGCATTGAGATAGGACTGCATCAGGGGTCAGCTTTGAGCCCTTATCTTTTTGCATTGGTGATGGATGAGGTCACAAGGGATATACAAGGAGATATCCCATGGTGTATGCTCTTTGCAGATGATGTGGTGCTAGTTGACGATAGTCGGACGGGGATAAATAGGAAGTTAGAGTTATGGAGACAAACCTTGGAATCGAAAGGGTTTAGGCTTAGTAGAACTAAAACCGAGTACATGATGTGCGGTTTCAGTACTACTAGGTGTGAGGAGGAGGTTAGCCTTGATGGCCAGGTGGTACCTCAAAAGGACACCTTTCGATATTTGGGGTCAATGCTGCAGGAGGATGAGGGTATTGATGAAGATGTGAACCATCGAATCAAAGCCGGATGGATGAAGTGGCGCCAAGCTTCTGGCATTCTCTGTGACAAGAGAGTGCCACAAAAGCTAAAAGGCAAGTTCTACAGGACGGCGGTTCGACCCGCAATGTTGTATGGCACTGAGTGTTGGCCGACTAAAAGGTGACATGTTCAACAGTTAGGTGTGGCGAAGATGCGTATGTTGAGATGGATGTGTGGCCACACGAGGAAGGATCGAGTCCGGAATGATGATATACGAGATAGAGTTGGGGTAGCACCAATTGAAGAGAAGCTTGTCCAACATCGTCTGAGATGGTTTGGGCATATTCAGCGCAGGCTTCCAGAAGCTCCAGTGCATAGTGGACGGCTAAAGCGTGCGGAGAATGTCAAGAGAGGGCGGGGTAGACCGAATTTGACATGGGAGGAGTCCGTTAAGAGAGACCTGAAGGATTGGAGTATCACCAAAGAGCTAGCTATGGACAGGGGTGCGTGGAAGCTTGCTATCCATGTGCCAGAGCCATGAGTTGGTTGCGAGATCTTATGGGTTTCACCTCTAGCCTACCCCAACTTGTTTGGGACTAAGAGCATCTCCAACAGCCGCGCAACGCGCCACGTGCAAAAAAGGCATTTGCCGCGCGCCGTTCGCCTGGTTTGGCGCGGCCGGCAGCGGTGGCTCCAACGGCTGCGCTAAAATGCAGCACGCGCGCGTCGCTCCAGCAGCGCGCCAAAATGCAGCGCGCGCGACCCGCCGGTGCATTGCATATGGCATTTTTCAACACAAAATGATGAACATTTTCAACACAATAAAAATTTCACACAAACAAGTTGATGAAGTTCATGCCCACAAGTTTAAAATCATGCCCACAAGTTCATCCAACCAAGTTCAAAATGCAAATCAAGTTCAATACACAAAGGAAAGACATATCATTCCTCGTCCTCGTCCTCGTCTTCGTCCTCGTCCTCATCTTCGGAAGACGATTCTTCCGCCTCCGAAGATGAATCTTCCTCCCTCTCGCGCACCACATCACGTGAAGCTCCGACGGTGTTGGCAAGATCTTCAACGGCATCTTCATGAGAATGTGTGCGAGGAGGCTCATCGAAAGACATTCCGCCCATGGCGGCCGGAGGTGCACCCATGCCTCCCATGAGAGAAGCAAAACTCATGCCTCCCATCGTGGCCATAGCGTCGGGGGGTGCTCCAAAGCCAGCCATGCCTCCCATTGCACCTAAACTACCCACGGTACCTCTGAAGCCACCCATGGCACCCATGGTGCCGAGGCCACCGCCACCCATGGCGCCGAGGCCACCGCCACCCATTGCATGAACCATGGCTCTTTTTTGGATCAAGACTTCTTGTTGACATACTCCTTTTGCACCGCATTGAGGTTAGTTGTGTCCAAGAAGAACAAGTGCTTCTCCCATTCCAACAACCTAGTTCGCTCCTCATTGCTCACCTTCCTCTCCTCCAAAGCCACCTTCCTCTCCTCGGCCGCCACCCTCCTCTCCTCGGCCGCCAACCTCCTCTCCTCGGCCGCGGCATCTTGGGTCCTTGCCATTTTCCTCACCTCGTTGGCTTCTTTTATTGCCTTCACAATAGCTTCCATAGCATGTTTGAGCTCATCATCTCCTTTCCTCTTCTTCTTTTGGGTTTGGTCTTTCTTGCACCCATCCGGTCGCTTTGGCTTCGAGTAAGAAACCGAGTTGGGTGTAGGGCTTCTCTTGCCGTCATCACTTGATGCATCATCCTCATCACCATCATCATCCAACTTAATTGTTCGCTTCCGTTTGTCGCTCAAATACAAATCATACAAATCTTCACGCTTCTTCCATTTCTCATCATCCTTCAACACATCATAGCAATGAGGCAAAGTAAATACCCTTCCTTTCTTGATCTTCCCCTTCTTGGTTTTCCTCTCCTCTTCTTTGAACAAGTTTTGCGCAATGTTGAACTACATGAAAAGAAAGCAAGTTAGCACCAACAACAAGCAAAACAAAGCAAGTTTAGCACCAACATGTAAGATGAAATGGCACTTACTCTATCGTCCTCATTTGTGCCACTTGGGTTCAACTTGTCAACCGCCTTTTGACAAGCCGCCCACTTTTGACAATCCGAGTTGATTGTCGACCACCGGGACCTAAGTGATCGATTGGAGCGGTCAATTCCACTCACGTTGCGAGCATCAAAGTGTTCCTTCATCCGGTTCCAATAAGCATCTCTACTTTGATCGCCTCCAACGGATGGATCCCTCAACACTTGCAACCAAGTATTGCATAGTAAGATGTCATCGGTGTTGGTGTAATTGCCCGCTCTTCCTTTCGGTGCGCCGACAATGCCCTCACCCTCCTCGTCCACCTCGAACTCATGGTATTCAAAATGCATGTCATTGGTTTGAGACCAATGCAAATTGTTGGAGCCAACACCCATCGTTGACATGTATGCATCATCATTGAGACTACAAATTTTTTTGCACAATGCAAATAAGCTATCTATATGTGACGAATGCATTCAAAAAAGAACAAAAAAAATGAAAAGTTAGAATTTTTTTACCTTGGAGGCATTTCGTCGAACATGTTGTACGCGTCGGCCGCCGGCTCAACGAGTGAGCTTGCCGGCGCTTCGGCAGCCGCCGCGCCCGTCGCACGCCCCGCAAGCTTCTTCCTCTTCGCCTTGGAGGTGCCGGAGCCGTCCGCCGCCTTGTTTTTCTTCGCCGATGTCTTGCCCTTCTTTAGCCGCGCCGCAGTGGGGAGCTTTGAGGAGGAGGGGGCGGCGGCTCGGGCCGGCGCCGGCGCGACGCCACCCGCCACCGAGGTCATCCGCGGCGGCATGAAGAGGCCGCGCGCGAGGCCGCTCGTCGGAGGAGCTCCGGCGGCGGCGAGGCCAATGCCACCCGGGCTAGGGTTTGT